>NC_090731.1:86696034-86716034 GCF_036898095.1 Palaemon carinicauda
CGAGGTCATTGGCACGTACCCCATATATCCTAATGGGCGGCTAGGAATGTTAGCAGTTAGGATTCTCCTCAAACCCACTACAGTCAGCGGCATCCATCATCCTTGACACGCCAGGAGGAAACAGACTACACGCAAGGCATACAACGTTCGTCAACTTAAAGGTGGGATCTGTGAAGTTTACACATGATTTTATTTTCCTTGCCCACCTGGGAATTCCAGGGTTAGATTTTGTCAGTATTAATCAAATATGCATTTTGGGGGAAAAAGATACAATAACAGTAAAAACAGGAGGGTGCATTTTACCGATTGAAAGTCATGAGAGAGTAAGTGCTTGTGCGGGAAAGGAGGGACAATTAAGTAAGGTAACAGCTGTACCTGAAAGAGGAGAAGTATTCCCTCCCCCCCCCCCCCCCGACACTTACGAGCATATCAGTGTCAGCCTCTTCTGGAAGGAACCAAGGGCATTGTTAAACCCCATGACACTTGGGCACACGTAGTCTTAGAGGGCTTGTCAGAAATAAAAGAGAACAGAGCTGATATAACGATACTTAATTTGTCAAATAAAAAAGTTGTGTTAGGAAGTGATTCTGTGTGTCAATTAGAGTTATGTGAAATTGTTGATAATGGGATCTTGGGAGCCACAACTCCAGCCAGCAGAGATGAACGCATTCAGAACTTGATTATGCACGCTCGAAAACTATGTCCGCCAGAATATCAACCTGTAGTTAGTGACATTGCTAATAATTATTCCAATGTAATTGTAATTGGAGACGAGCCACCCAGGAGGATTGATCGATTTCCCTTTAGCATTGAAACTGGGTAGGCGGAACTTATCTGGTCAAGGCCTCATAAGGTACCCATTCCTTTTCAAAGAAAGATAGAAAGGGAAATTAGTAAATTAAGGGAATAGGGGATAATTGAGGAGAGCGAAACCCCTGGGCTTCTCCAATTGTAGCTGTTAGGAAAAAGGATGGCTCGGTAAGATTGTGTTGATTATAGGAAGTTGAATGCAGTCACTAAGGATAATGCAATTCCATTACCCTCTATCGAATAATTTCTTGTGAAGATACGGGAAAATAAATGTTTTACAACTATTGATTTAAAATCTGGATACTATCAAATACCCATTCAGGAAGAAGGTAAATGTAAAACGGCATTTATAGCTTACGATCAACTATTTCATTTTAATTCTCTTCCTTTTGGTGTTTAAAATGCTTCAAGTCATTTCTTTAGAGTAATGATGGCGGTTTTGTCTTCCTTAATTGGCCATAATGTTCTTGTTTATTTAGACGATATCATAATCACAGGGAAAATGGCTGGAGAGCATAGTAATAATATTCGTAAAGTTTTGGAAGCATTGCGACGTAATGGTATGAAAATAAATTTGACAAAGTGCAAATTTTTCTGTAAACAGGTCGAATTTTGAAGTCCTATAATAACCCCAGAAGGTATCCAATCAAGCCCCAGTAAAGTAGAAGCTATACTGTAAGAGATTTCCCCAGGCCATGTACCCCTAAGGAAGTAGCTGGGTTCCTTGGGCTTGCTGACTATTACTGTAAATTCATAAGAGGTTTTGCAGAGATAGCGAGACCCTTAGATGCTTTAAGAAACAAAAAGTAATAAATTGGGGAGTGGAAGAAGAAAGGGCCTTTAACCATTTGAAAGCTGTCTTAACTAGCAATGCTTTAATTGCATATCCTAGATTTTATCGCTCGTTTTTAGTGACAACAGATGCGAGTGAGTAGCTTAGCTATTGGGGGCGTAGTTTCTCAACGAGATGATAAAGGTAGAGACCGACCCATTTGCTTTGCTTCCAGAGCATTAAAATGGGCAGAAAAGAATTATAGTTCACTCGATCGAGAGGCTTTGGCTATTCTTTTGGTTCTAGGGAGGCATCGTTGAAAAGTGATCATCACCCCTTACGTGATTTATTCAAAAAAGGTGACTTGACATCTAGACAAGCGAGATGGATTGAAATATTGTTAGAGTTTGATATAAAGGTGTTTCACCACATAAAAGGTAAAGCTGAGAAGGTAGCTGATGCCCTCTCTAGAGGTGCAATAATAGTAGTAACAACTAGGGCACAAAAGAGGAACGAAGAACAAAATTAAAATATTGAAGGCTCCATCAAAAGACAGAACGGGATGTAAATTTCCGCGAGTAGAGATCATAAAATGAGATACGCGAGCTAGAGAGAGAGAGAGAGGGCTAGAGATGTTGGAGAGAAAGCGAGAGACAGAGAGAGAGAGAGAGAGAGAGAGAGAGAGAGAGAGAGAGAGAGAGAGAGAGAGAGATGGGAACGGTGAAGCTGAATGCATGTGGGTGGCCGAGAACATGACCAAGGGTATCCAGAATGAGTGCCCTGATGATGCAGGTGTGATTGACTCGGGAGGTTGAGACATAAAGGAAGTCCAAGAGGGACAGAAAAAGAGTAATGGATGGAAAGTGCGAGCAGTGATTAAAGAGGAATTAGAGAGTTATCCATCATTTCTGAATGTGCTTCGTGAGAATTTTTTCATAGAGAATGATATCTTATATTGTGGTTACGAGAAGAGGGGAGAAGTGTTTTGTGCACGGATAGTTCTTCCTCCCTCTTTAATTAATCGAGCCATCCCCATTGTACAGTCAAATCAGTATGCAGGGCATTTAGGGATTGATAGAATATTAAGGAGAGCACGCGAATCCTTCTTTGGTTAAGAATGAAAATATCTATAGAGAATTAAAGAAAATGTTGTCATGCTCGTAACTGTTTCAAGGAACATAAAAAACACTGTACCGGAAGCCAGAAAGTGGCCTGTGGTTCCGATTAAATTTTATACGGTGCATATGGATGTGGTAGGACCATTTCCTACTGGTTTAACACAACATAAGTCTATATGTGTATTTGTGGATGCATTTACTTGTTACATTCGTATTTACGCAATGTTGGGTAATTCGGCAAATTCATTAGCCCGGACACTGTGCTCTTTCATTACTTGGTTTGGTGGCCCGAAAATTTTGATATGTGATAATGCTCTCGACTTCATAAATAAGGTGGTGAAATCGGTCACAGACTTGATGAAAATTGAACACTTTTCAGTGACCACATATAGGCCTTCAGCTAATGGCCTAGTCACCCTAGTGGAATCGCATAAAAGGGAAGTAGTGCAAATTTTACGTTACTTAGTGGCTGATGACCCCATCATTGGCCCGCTATGCTTCCTACAGCTGAGCTAGCTTTGAAAATTGCATATAATGCTTCACTCAGGGACACGCCTTTCTTTTAAGTGTATGGACAAGATCCTGTGTTACCATATACGGTCCTGATTAATTCGCAACAATTGCCAAATTATTCAACTGAGCAATACCCTGTATATTTATTGAATCTATTGAGGAGAGTAATGAACACCACAGAAAGGTTTTTGAAAAGAGCTAATGAAAAACGCAGCTCAAAGTATGATGGTCGGTACAAAACCGCACCAGTATAAGTATTTGTGGGCGATCTTGTGTATTTGAAACAATTACAACCTAGGAATCACAAACTAGAGCCAGCGTATTTGGGTCCGTACCGAGTAAAGATGGTTAAATCTAACACAGCTGTGATACAAAGCATTATTAATGCCGCAGTGTCTGAACATCATCAGGCACACAGACATGTGGTGCTGGAAGAGGTAGATTTCAAAAGTGTCAATCAGAGTGTACCTCCTTACCCCTGCATTTGTGACATTCCTCGAGTTGATGAGTACAATTATTTTTCCTTTGCTGTTGTTGTTGTTTGAACAGACCTAATTTCGTCTTTTGAAGTATTTCAAAAAAACTTGATGATAACAATGTGTTCTTATGTTGATGCTTAATGTATACGTAAAGTGCTGTGGTAATTTTGCTGAGTGTAGCAATACGTATGACATACTGCTGAGTGAACCTAAAAAAACAATCAGAGGTTAAATAGGTCAGGTAAGATCCATCAGGGTGATGCTGTAGTATTTATGTATTTATATAATTCCTGGTTACTAGAGCTGGGGCGGTTCCCGATGGACAAGTGGCTGCGGGATTAAAGTTTAGCCTCGAGGAAAGGCAGTGTTAGAGAATGTGTAGATGTGAATACCTTATACTTAAAGTTATAAGGGAAGAGCGGGAAGATGAATGATTTTCTTGGGAAAATGGCCAGTGGCCACTGATTGATAGTTACAAGTGCAAGTGTAGTAGTGATTTTAAAAATGGCGAAACGGTGGTGGTGAGTCATGTTGCAAAATTGTGCCGTAAACCTGGACAAGTGAAATCGAGGGATGAAGGAATATCTATTCCTACACCTGTCCCTCCCAAAAGGCCCACATTGCCCGCAACCAGAGGGAGATTATTGATGAGATTGTGTGATACCGTTATTGATATGATATTTTTTCTTTTACTTTGGGTATTCTGTATTTTAGTTGCAGAGGTCATAGAAAGAAATGAGTGAAATTATTTTATATTATATTGTGTACATTTTTACATGCAATATTTAAATTTTTTTTGTTTTATTGTGGAAGATGTCTGTATTTTTGGGTGATTTCTATGTATATACTTTATGTTGCATTTCTGTTTAGTACATGCCATACCTATTCCGAGTTGGAGTGTCCTCCATATATCACAGACTAGAAATGGCTAGTGTGCACCTCCTCCCGGAGTGTGGAGCTCGGCGGGGGGAGTAATGTCCTAATCCTTGTATGCAAAATATGCTTTTTATACATCAAGGTTAATGACCCTTTTAAGAGTACTATGAGAGTCATAAATTGGAGGGCGCGATCACTGAACTCTGTTATATGCGGCGTGTCCCTAGAATCATAAGGTGATGTGTTTGACAATATATTTCCATTACAGTGCAGAATTCCACAAATCCTAACAATTCAGCATGTTGATAGAGCAACATTGCATCTTGCTTTCCGAGGGTTAGTCAGTACCATTCGAGCGATCAGTAGACAAGGTACTCACCTGAGAGTATCGGCTGTACACAGTGTATTCACGAGCCTTTTTGTAATAAAGTGAAAAAAAAACCATGTTCTGAAGTCTCATTATCTGTTGACGTGGGACATATATATATATATATATATATATATATATATATATATATATATATATATATATATATATATATATATATATATATATATATATATATATATATATATATATATATATATATATATATATATATATAGTCTTTTAGAGGTTGAGAATGATAGGAGAATAGAACAGGTAAAATGTTACAGTTCTGAAATTCAAGGATACCAGGTTCTCCTAGCGGGACGTACTATCCCCCTTCCCCAAAGAAAATGGCTCTTTCCTCCCTCCCTCCATCCCTCCCTGCTCCTTTTTGTTAGGGGAAGTCCTTATAACCTTGGTATTTCGTGTGATAAACGGAGGAAACTGATTGACGCAGTCGAAGATAATTGGCAAAATGTCTTCATGGTTGTTAGTGATTTCCAATACTTTTTGTTTACGCTAAACTAGTCAGTTTTTCCTAAAATAGTCAGAGCGCTAGTATGGGAGTCTTAGAAATTAACAAATTCACATCACATTATGTCAGCAGGTTTTGTTACCTAAGAAATAGCAAAAAAAAGGTTTATTTTATACCTTACGACTGCTTAGAACATGAGATAATGCCCTGATAACTGGAAATGGTGTCATTCAAATATGCAAAGAAAAGTTATTGTTTTCAATATCACTAGTTGTTTTCATCATGAACGAAAACGTTATCATTCAAACATAGTAAATATGAGAACAATTATCTGTTCTCTCTCTCTCTCTCTCTCTCTCTCTCTCTCTCTCTCTCTCTAGAAACGAGTCTTCAAGGTCACAGTTTAATAGAACCGACACAAAAGGTCCCTTGCGTCACGTTTCCATATGTATGAACTTTAATAAGGAAGGAAGTGTGTTTGGTAGGAATTGAGTGAATATATTCCTTTTATGTATTTCATTTTAGAAAAAAAAAAAAACTTGAATATGAAAATTGTTTTGTTTGGGGTACACAAATAAACTTTCATAATCCATGAATATGCGGGGCATAACTGCTATTGAGTATCCCTTGTAGTTCCTATTTACTTTCATTCAAGTATCTCAACTTCAAACTTATGATCAGAATAAAGGTGGAAATCTCTTGTCATCTGTATTTCTACGATAAATTTTAAATGAGTTTCAGTATGATGAAAATCTTTACGACAAACCTTAAAAGTCGATTGGAATAAATAAGCAAAAGGAAATACAAATCTCTCTATACCATTTTAACTATGGTCAGTGACCTCAGTGGAATAATTATCTCTCCCTGGTAAACCCAGGCCCACTTGTTAATGCCCTTCAAAAACAGCATTTTTTTTTTTTTTTTTCAACATTACTTCTGGTTTGCCTTGACAAATTCTACTTTATTCTGCAAGTAAGGTTGAGTGAGTACTAAGGTTCCTTGGGTGAAAGAAAATTTAAAGTATTATTATTATTACTGTTGTTATTATCATTATTATTTCTTACAAGTTAAGCTACAACCCTAGTTGGACAAGCTGGATGCTATAATCCAAAGAGATTCAACGGGGAAAACTTGCCCATTGAGGAAAGGTAACAGGGAAATAAATAAACTACAAGAGTAGTAATCTATAACCAAAATGAACACCCAAAATGAAATATTTTAAGAACAGCAACAAAAGTAAATTGAATCTTCCATATACAAACTATAAAAACTACAAAAAACAAGAGGAAGCGAAGCAAGATAGAAAAGCATGGCAGAGTGTACCCTCAAGCAGAGAGGAAGAGAGACTGGGTGGCACGGTAGGTGAGATTTTACATTGCAACAAGAAGCAAAAGCATTATTCGACCTTCTGGTTACATGTGTCTACATATCTTAGACACACAACATAGGCTTAGATGTAACCTACGTGTAGTCTGGTTAGTTGACTAGAAATTTATAATTATGAAACTACACATCATAATTTTTGGTGACATCATCATTGTTAGATGTATCCCTCCTTTCAGGTTTCCACATATTTTGGCCTATTTGGACCAATTATACATCGAAAGTTATACGTTTCATCCATCAGCCGGCAAAACGTTGTTGTAATTTAGTGATGCGAGAGATCAACATCTCAATATTGTTTACAGCTTTGCCCTTTAGGTCTTCAATTTGACGACAATAATTCTACCAAGCAGGAGCCAGTGCCAGAATTTCACATGTTATTACTTTGTGCAAAAACTTATGTGGACCTTCATGGGGATCATCTCCAAAACTTCCCCTTTGTAAAGAAACGCCGCATGCTGGAATTCTGTTTGTCTTGTGAGAAATGTTATGACGATGTCAATTATCTTTGAAATCTTTGTTATGTATTCAAGGTAAACATTTGTATAAATTAAAACATTTGGTAATTTAGTTCATTGTAATTTTTATCTCTGGAGATAAAAGACTGGAGAAAATTCTGATGTCTGGTTGTGTTTTTCTTGTTAGATACATTCGCTCTGTTCGGTTCTCGAAGGCTCAGGGATATATAACATTCGTGACAGCTGAAAAATGAAAAAGGCAGCCTGTTACAAGAGAGCCAACATTTACAACTCGAATAAGCCGGTACCTCATTGTATTATTATTATTATTATTATTATTATTATTATTATTATTATTATTATTATTATTATTACGATGTAATAGCAGAGGTACACTATGAATATGATTATATTGTACAGTACATATCAACACATTTAGCACTCTGTTCATTATGTACACAAAGACCACTCACTTCTTCACGTTCTCAAGTCGAACAAACACCGACAGAGTATTCTGTGCACTGAATCAGACGAATCGGGCGTGTGAAGAATTATTTCCGTACGGAAAAAAACCCACTCGAGTGAATATTGTTTTATAAATAAAGGAGGAGATTAAGCAACCAATTGATTCAAACTCGACTCGAGTGAAACGAGCCATAATCTTGGTTAGAATATGAGTCAACTTTATGTTGCAGAATATGCTACTATAATCATCAATCATCAATATTTAGCAGATTATCATGTAGGATGTCTTTTATGGTAGGCCTAGTTTGGTGGCCTTAGACCTTGTGAAGAGTAGTACACAAGACTAGATTACATAAGATCCTGCATAGGTTAGGTAACTAGACTCCTGCTAATATAAAAACAACAACCGGACATTTGACACTCAAAACTCTAGCACTAATGCATAACAGGATGAATGCTTAGGAACCAACACATGGTCCATACCAGATGCATAGAATATCTCACAGCTTACCTGTGTCTTATAGTAACAACGAGACATGGCACTGGGAAGGGAAAGATAATGTCAGTTGGGAATAGGATAAGGTTATAAGATAGAAATAGATGAAACTGCCATCACCAAACACAGTCGTTATCACCATGTACGCTATTGCTTGTAACACCGATAACAGCCACCAGCCGAATCCCCGCCAAACAAGGACTCCACGACAGATATAGAATAGCTTTTAAGCTAAAAATAGTATTGTTTCTCAATAATAGAACTGCAACGGAAAAACTTCTTGATAATAAGATATATATATATATATATATATATATATATATATATATATATATATATATATATATATATATATATATATATAGTACTTCTCCATTACTCACCTCCGCCCTATAAATCAAGCCAGTCAGGAGGCTTGACCATTCAAGTAGAGCAGCATACAGGCGTAGCCTGTTTAAGTGGAGCTTCCACTACGGTGCCACCCTCACCACCTTCCTTAGTTTCAGACACAATAGATGAATGAGCTAAAGGTGAAAAAGTCTCATTCAGTGTGATTGGAACAAAGTTAGGTAATCTAGTCATCATCTGGTTTTGATGACGTCTAAGAATATTACCTCCGTTTATTTCACATTTGTAAGATACAGGACCAGTTTGCTCTAACACTTTTGCAGGAATCCAACGATCCTTAGACGCAGTCGAATAATTCCGTACTATGACCGGTGACTCAGGATTCACTTGGAAACCTCTAACAATAGTTGTGTCATAGACTTTTGCATCTCCTGCACAGACAACACATTCTGATTAATACATTTACCAGGATGTACTAGATCCAAACTGTTCGCAATTTCCTGCTAAAAATCAACTCCGCTGGAGACACCCGGTAGTAGAAATAGGCGATACTTTGTACTTAAAAAAGGAATTTATCTAGTTTCATCCTCCAATTCTTGCCAGACTAATGTTTCAGAAAACTCTTAAGACTTTTGACTCTATTCTGAGCCTGACCATTAGTACCAGGCTGATAAGGCCCAGAAGTGATGTGATGAACACCATACTTCTCTTAAAAGAGTTCAAACTCTCTAGACACAAAATTGGGTCCAGTGTTCAAGATCAAAGTTAACGGTAACCCAAACCGAGAGAAAATATTTCTAATCAAGTGAATGGTGGCAACTGAACTAGTGTCTTTAGTGGGTAACTCTTCAATCCACTTGGAATGTGCATAAGTTAATACTAGAAAATATGTACCCATCACTGGACCTGAGTAATCATCATGTACTCTTACCCATGGTTTATCAGACCAGTCCTAGGGATGAAGAGGTGCTTTCTTCGGTAGAGCTCTATTAACCAAACAAATTTCACAACTGGCTGACAACTTCTCAATGTTGCAATCCAATCCACGCTACCATAAGTAGCTACGAGCTAGCTGCTTCATTTTAGTAGAGCCCAAATGCTCTTGATGCAATTCTCTTAGCATTTGCTCTCTCCCTTGAGGAGGAATGATCACTCTAGATACCCATAGAAGGCAACTTTGTTGAACGTTCAATTCTTCTTTCCGGTGGAAAAACAGCTTTAGCGTATCTTCCACTGACTGACCAACCACAATCTAGAAACAGTAGCATTTTAATTATTATGGGATCCTTATTAGGCCATCTACTTATCTCCTTAGCAGTGACTGGAGTTTTATCTGGTGTGTTTACCAAATGGATCCACTCCACACAAACAGTAACAGACTTAGGGAAACAGATAGAGGTAATCGTCTCAACTCATCCTCCGTACCTAAAGACTTGCCTTGCCTGAACGGTGATACAACTCAAATGAATAAGCTTGCAGCATTAAAGACCACTTCTGTATTCTACTAGAAGCCATCTATGGAATAGGTTTACTAGGGTGAAATAGGCCTAATAAGGACTTATGATCGGTAACTAGTGAGAAAGTAATATCCCATAGATATTGATGAAACTTCTTGAGCACAAAAATAAGTGCTAGTGTTTCTTTCTCTGTCTGAGAGTAGTTATGCTCGGCTTTATTTAAAGTGCAGGACGCAAAAACTACTGGGAACTCCTCACCATCCTTCTTCTGACATAGGACTGCACCTAACCCATACTTAGAACTGTCAGCAGACTCAACTATAGGTAGTGAAGGATCAAAATGTGTTGAAAAGCATCAATTAGCAGAGACTTAGAATTCTGGAACCTTTACTATGCTCCGAATTCCACCTCCAGTAAACGTCTTTCCTCAACAGATCATTCAATGGTTTCAGAACAACTGCTGCATTAGTCAGAAATTTTCTGTAGAAGTTAAGTATTCCTAAATAACTTCTCAACTGCTTAATATCCTTCGCTTTAGAATAGCATTAAGATTCTCCTTAGTAGGCCATAATCCAATCAAGTCGATAGTATAACCCAGATACTGAACTCTATCAACCCCAAAAGAACACTTCGTAGGGTGCAGTTTCAACACCACCTCCTTGAAATGCCTTAAAACATCACATAGATGCTCTTCATATTCACAGAGTTCTAGCTCAACACTAAAATGTCGTCAAAAAATACACATACACCAGGAATACCTCTTAGCAAATCCTCTACAACAAGCTGGAATATTCCAGGTACACTATCTCTACCAAAACACAAACGATTATACTAAAACAGCCCATGATGAGTATTAATAGTAGTCAGGGGGCATGACTCAGAACTAAGTACAATCTGATTATAGGCATTAGTCATATCTAATTCAGGAAAATATTTTCAAATACCCAGAGTAGCAAAAAGGTCATCCATTTTAGGTATTGGATATGACGTAACCTGATTAGCTTGGTCAACGGTTAACCAATAATCACTGCAAATATGTACGGTACCATCTCCTTTGAGTATGCGTACAATTGGGGCAGCCCAATTATAATGAAGGACAGACTGAATAATATCTTGCTCCAACAATTTATCCAATACGGCATCAACCTCAGCACACATGGCCTAGGGAACATTACGAGCCTTACAATACTTAGGTGATACAGACTCTTTAAGTCCAAAGAAACGTCTATGCCTTCAAAAGTCCCAAGTTCATCTTTAAAAACATCCGGAAACTTGGATAAAACTGTCTTTTCTGTCACAACAAGGACTGAACTATCAGCTAGACTTAGGCTAATATGAATGGCTGGCAACAAATCATGCCCTAATGGATTAGGACCAGAATCCTTAACAATAACTATGGCTTGGTTATCCAAGACCTGTCCTTGGAAACAAATCCTTACATTAATCTATCCACATAATGGGAATGTTAGACCCACCATACTTCTTCAGTTTAGTTAAAGGCGACATTAATTTGGGGGTAACAATAGGAATACTCCTAGGGAACTCGTGCTCCCTAATTAGGGTACGTGCAGCACCAGCATCTACCTGAAATCTAACATCAGCGCTATTAATTATATTTAGTGTGACGTAGTATGGATCTCCCAAATTAGAAGAACTAGCTGGGAAAATGTACTCGCTGGCCCCTTCATTACCAGAGTTACCTGTACCACTAACTTCTACCGTACTTACAGTCTTAAACTTAGACTCCACAGCAGGTTTTGATGAGTTATACTTACTAGTATTCTTAGAAATGCACACCTTTGCAATATGCTCTGTGTGCTTCCACAAATAACATTCTGCATTTTTGAAAGGACTGTCACTTTTAGAGTGGCTTTTACCACAAACTACATGTCTTATTTGGTCTATTTCCTTTCTCTTTCTCCTTCCCTCCCTGCTTGAACTTCTGCTTAGGAAAGGAAGTAACAATTTCAAACGGTGAATATCATTATGATGTATCAAAAGAGCACTGAACAGAACACAGACATTCACAGAGTCATTTAAGCATCTTATTTACCGAAACCCCTCATCAGCAGGGCTCAGCTCCTTACATAGTAAATGGTTTCCTTTATTTGTATCACATTCACAGAAACACATGCACACACACGCATGGACATATATATATATATATATATATATATATATATATATATATATATATATATATATATATATATATATATATATATATATATATACATATATATATATATACACACATATATGTATATATATATATATATATATATATATATATATATATATATATATATATATATATATATATATGTTGTGACATAACGTGCATGCTACGCTCTTTAAATAGTGTACCAATCGGACTCTCTACTTGACACTGTATCGTCGTATCAACAAAGATTGTCCAGTTGACACTGCAATGTTTTTTAAAATAAGACTGAACCCGTTAATGTTATTAACGGTTCGTTTTTCATGAGTTCATTTATATTATTTGGAGCTGCACCTCGTTGGAGTATATGGGGTTTATTAGATGTAAGAACAGACTGACCTCTCTCCTTCTAATCACGGACAAAAAAAAAAAAAACTCTGTTATAAAATCTAGTACTTAACTAAATTCATTTCACAAAAGAAAAAAAAAACAAAAAGAAAAAAAATGTTTGTAAGATTCTTAAAGAGAAAAACATACAATGACAATTCAAAACTGGAAATATTTTCGACTTTATAAAGTTAATAAATAAAAAAATTATTGAAGTAAAAAATGAAAGACAATACTTAAAGTTTAATTTGCTCCAGCAATAATCAAAACACAGTTAGATACATTTAAAAAAAAAAAAAAATTACCACTTCACTTCTACGTTCTAACAATCACTCGATACAATGAAAAACTACTGAACATAAATGTCAAAAGAACGGTTATGGTAAAAAGAAAAATGCAAGATTACCCATATAATAAGAGAAATACTGTTCACTATTGTCTTGGACTACTTTCTCCGTGCCATTACAACAAAACCCTCACTTTGCATTTTGCAGTCAAAAGAAAAATATTTAATTTATCACACTTTCCCCATAACACTTTTCGAACATAAGATAGCTTGGTTGACACAAGTTTGAGTTACCTCTTCCTTTTCAGATATAAAATGTACTTGGATGTGAAAGGCTGACACAGAATTAAAGAGAAAATTATTCCCGAAGCTATTTTCCCCTTTTTCCTTTTAGAATTTCCATTTATGAAATACTCTTCAGTTTTGGCACTTGTTAACTCTCTCCCTCTCACAGGTCATGGTACTTATCTATCGGCATCGGCGCTGGTGTACTTGGGACGTAAACTATCTCCAAATTCCATTGTGTACAAAGGAAGGGGGAAGGGTGGATCCTTGAGTTACACATGAGTTTCGGCGACTCATGCGGAGTCCGAACCTTGTGAGCTGGGATGGCTTGTGTCCTGAGGGGAGCAGACACTGGTTCCCCTCTCTTGCTCTCTTGGGCAGGAACTGTTTCTAAGCACTCTCGGGCAGAAACTAACTTTTTTTCCTGATGTAGGCCTTAGGCCAAGAAGGTGAAAATTAGGAGCCATCCCCTTTTTCCTCTTAATTGGTGTTTTTTTTTAGTTCATTGGGTGGTCTTCATGGCTTGAGGTCCAATGGCATCCGTGACCATACCTTCCTTTTCTAGGTGTCCTCTTCTATATGGGTGCTTTGTCCTCTCTATGAGAAAGCCTTGATCTCACACCTGGCTTTTATCTTGAGGCTGACCTGGAAAAAGAGGGAAAAGTCAAGTGCCTGGTAATTAATGGCTATGAGCCCACATGGTGCAGACAAAGACCTCCTTTAGGACTGAGGCCTGTCTGTGGGTACAAGTAATGGGAATTCACGAGAGCGGAGCTGTTTATATAAAAAAAAAAAAATATGATCTGTAAACAGTTTTACTTGGAGGGTAGAACTCAACTTACTTCACAATATATATATATATATATATATATATATATATATATATATATATATATACTATATATATGTATTAGGTCGTAACCTATGTTGCCTTAGCTAGATAGGCACTGCACATCACAAGGAACTGGCTATCCTTTGATGTATATAGCCAATAAATCCTCTATGGATATAGTCAGTCATGGAAAGAGAAGATGAAAGAATGGCCCCAGGTCCAGGTGTAGTGGGGTGCTGAGAAGCTCCCGGTTTATAAATACTAAACAAAAATTGGAAATAGGTAATTGGAATGCTAGAACCATGAGTCAGATTAGGAAGTTATAGCATGTAGAGAGTGAATTTATGAAATATAGTTTTGGTATCTTGGCCCTAAGTGAAATATGTTGTAAGGGGATTGGTAAGGAAACGTTAGAGCAAGGCAATATATATATATATATATATATATATATATATATATATATATATATATATATATATATATATATATATATATATATATATATATACTCAGGAAGATAAGATGGAGTTGTAAGAGGAGTAGGAATGAGGATGACACCAAGAGCAGAAAAGGCATTACCCGAGTGGAGAGCTTTAAATAATAGATTATTACTAGCCAAGTTCAAATCAAAGCAGTGCAACATGAGTATTATAGTTTGCTATGCCCCAACAAACGATTCCCCTGAAGAAAGGAAAGATGAATACTATGAAGAATTCCAGAGTATAATAGATGAGATCCCAGAGAGAGATATGGAAATTGTGACTGGGGACTTGAATGCTAAAGTTGGAAGGAATAATCAAGGGATAGAGAATGTGATGGGTGTCGAGGGTCTTGGCGAAGTTGCAAATGAAAATGGAGCACATTACATAAGTTTCTGTTCTGCAAACAATCTTGTCATTGGAGGTACTCTTTTTCAACACAAGAACATCCACTAGTAGGCTATACATGGACTTCCCCGTGTGGCAATTACACAAATCAAATAAATCACATTGCCATTGATGAAGAGAGAAGAAGGACTCTGAGAAATGTAAGAAGCTAAAGAGGTGCGGATATTGGTAGTGATTACCAGCTCCTCATTGCCACACTGTAATTAAATCCGAAAGTACCCAAGAGAAAGGTAGATAGAATATATAGCTTTGACACATCTAAACTTCTAGAAGAAGAGCACAAAGTAACATTTGCATTATTATGTAGGAATCGATTTGCTGTCTTAGAGACTTTAAGAGACGAAGAGCAGACAATCAATGAAGAATGGTGTGATATCAAGAACATATATCAGTCAGCTGGTAGTGAAGTCTTGGGACACACAGTTACAAGGAGAAAGCCATGGATATCAAATGATACATGGAATACTATAAAAAGGGGCCAAAACAGAAATTAATTGTTGAAAAGTTTCGAGAAAGTAATGAAAATTAAAGGTAGAGCATACTAAGTATTCCAGAATTGATAGCGAGGTCAAAAGAAAAGCCAGGGATGGCTGGGGAGAATATTTAGAGAGTAAAGCAGATGAGTATGACAAAGCTATGAATTCAAGAAGTGGCTATGGTGTAAGAATTGCTCTTTAAATTATTAATGAAATCTCTATGGGGGCAAAGAAGAAGAAGCATATACTCATCAAAAATAGAGATGGATCTATTATAAAAACAGAAGATAAGGAAAGACAACGTTTGATGGAACACTTTAGTAAGGTTATGAATAGGAGATATGAAGGAAATAATTTGAATGATATACCTGAAGCTGATGAACATCTTGATGTGCCCATGAAGGAATTCAATGTGTTTGAAGTCGAAGTTATCCTGAAAACAATAAAGAGATGGAAAGCCCCTGGATATGATGGAATAACTGCCGACATGATACTGACCGAAAATGAAGTGACTCCCGGACTAGGTACAAGAATATTTTGTAGAATGTGGCATGAATAGGCAAAACCTGATGAATGGGAGTTAGGAGTGTTGGTGAAAATAGCAAAAAAACGAGACCTGATTGATTGCAATATTTACAGAGGCATAACACTTAGGTCAGTTGTTATGAAAATATATAGTATGCTTATTCTAAAGAGACTGGAGAGAAAGATTGATGAAAAGCTGAGAGATGAACAAACAGGATTTAGAAAAGGTAGAAGTTGCACTGACCAAATTTTTATTTTGAGACATGTTGTACGGCAATGCATAGAATATAGAAATCCACTTTTGATGGCATTTGTGGACTATGGAAAAGCCTTTGAAAGTGTGCACAGGCCAATTTTATGGAGAGTCCTACGTTATTATGGAATTCCTTTTAAACATGGATATTTTATTAAGTCTGTTCATGAGCATAGCAGGTGAAAAGTTAATGTTAATGGAGTCATATCAAATGAATTTCCAGTGAACAGTGGAGTACTCCAGAGAAATGTGTCACCTATGTTGTTTATCCTCTTCCTGGATTTTGTAATGCGTAGAACAGTCGGAGATGGTAGAGAAGGATTGGGCTGGATTGGTGACAGGAATTTAGCAGACCTACAGTAGAGTATACTGATGATGCTGTCCTTGTTAGCAGAACACCACAGTATTTGCAATGCTTACTTACCAGAATGCATGAAATATCACACGAGGTTGGGCTAAAGATAAATAAAAGAAAGACAGAGATGATGAGAATGGAGTATGCAATGGAAGATGATATATCATTGGAAGGAGAAAGGATTAATGAGGTAGAACCGTTTAAGTATTTAGGAATTATGATCTCCAATACAGGGTCTTCAGAATTGGAGTTTGGTGAAAGATTGAAAAAAGCAAATCAGACAATGACTAGGTTAAGTAAAATTTAGAAATAAAATCGCCTGAAATTACATATAAAAATCAGACTATATATCTGTTTATTAGTGAGATCGATGTTATTCTATTGACATGAGTCATAGTATGACACTGAAATAATCTCCAATAGATTTAGTAGATTTGAGAACAAAGCCCTCAGAAGTATATTGGGAGTTAAATGGCAGGACAGGAATATAAATGAAACTATAAGAGAGATTACTCTAGTGCCATATGTGGACGAGATCATTATGAGGGGTAGATGGAGATGGTTTGGGCAGGCTCTTCGCACTCCCCAAAAGAGATTAGTTCACCAAACGTTCAGCTGGGCTCCACAAGGCACTAAAATAGTTGGAAGACCCAGACCTGCATGGCTGAGGACTATGAAGTGCGCAGTAGGAGATGGTGACTGGAGAAGTATTGAATTAAAAGCTCAAGATAGAGACGACTATCGAAATTTAACCGAGGCCCTTTGCGCCAATAGGCGTGGGAGCAGAGGATGATGATGATGATACATTAGATAGTAGGATGGCTAGGGCACAAGACACCCATTGGGATACTACCGCTAGAGAGATATTGGGTCCTTTGACTGGCCAGACAGTACTACATTGGATTGTTCTCTGTAGTTACGGTTTATTTTCCATTTGCCTACACATACACCAAATAGTCTGGCCTATTTTTTACAGTTTCTCCTCTGTCCTCATACACCTGACAACACTGAAATTACCAAATAATTCTTCCTCACCCAAAGGGTTAACTACTGCACTGAAATTGTTCAGTGACCACTTTCCTCTTGGTAAGAATAGAAGACTCCTTAGCTATAGTAAACAGCTCTTTTAGGAGAAGGACACTTCAAAATCAAACCATTGTTCTCTCAGTCTTGGGTATTGACATAGCCTCTGTACCATGGTCTTGGGTTAGAGTTCTTTTACTTGAGGGTACAATCGGGCACACTATTTTATGTTATTTCTCTTCCCCTTGTTTTGTTAGAATTTTTATATTTTACATGGGAAATATTTACTCTAATGTTTCTTTCTGTTCTTAATAATTTTTTTCCTTGTTTCCTTTCCTCATTGGGCTATTTTCCCTATTGGAGCCCCTGGGCTTATAGCATCCAGCTTTTTCAAATAGGGGTGTGGCTTAGTAAGTAATAATAACAATAGTAATAATAACAACAACAACGAATGCAGCCGTTTCTAGTCACCTGCAGGACAAAAGGCCTCAGACATACAGTATGTTAGTCATTTCTGGAGTTCAACCATTTTAATCACCACACTGGCCACTACAGATTGATGCTGGTGGGAAACTTTAATCTAATCACTCAGAGCAAACTAGGCTATTGTGGGTGGGTCTGATTAGTACAGCATTGCTGATAATGGCCATACAAAAACCCTTTCACTACATTAAGATATCCCCACTCAGAGAAAGATTTATATATATATATATATATATATATATATATATATATATATATATATATATATATATATATATATATATATATATATATATATATATATATATATATATATATATATATATATATATATATATATATATATATATATATATACTGTATATATATATATATATATATATATATATATATATATATATATATATATATATATATATATATATATATATATATATATATATATATATATATATATATATATATATATATATATATATATATATATATATATATATGCAATATATGGGTTGGGTACGATTGATCCAATGACAATTGGTCCAATGACGATTTGGCCAATGCCGATTGGTCCAAAATCAACTGGTCCAAAGGGATTATTGGTCCAACACGATAATTAGTCCAATACCAACTCGTCCAAAGGAAAATTGTTCCAATGATGAAACAACCTCTCTAAAGTAAAGTTAACAATAGCTTTGTTATTGTTACTAACTTTTACTAACTTTTGTTATTTTTTCTAACTTTTAGTAAGCGCTAGGATCCCTTACTATGGAGTCAACTGCCTGTAACACAGTGTTTTCCGAAAGAGGAAAGGAAAAGCTTTCCGTTAATGGATATTTGTATACTTTACATTCAAAAAGAACTAAGAAAACTACTGGAGAAGATACTTATTACTGGAGATGTGAAAGAAGAGGATGTAAAGGAACCGCAATCACGCACTTTGAAGATGACTGCCATTGTCTGAAAAAGGAAAATAAACACACTTGTGGAGCTGCTGAGTCAAGTCGTACACATGTAGTGAAATGCCACAATGCAATTAATTCATTATTACAGGTTATATCCTCAATGTGAAACTTTTGATTTTGTGTTCTGAATATGTGCATAACTAAGTTATTAATTTCTGACTTATAAAATAAATTATTTTATTTCATTTCATTTTTATTCCTTAATTCCTGTATTACAATTTTCAGTATTAATATTTTAATATATAATACATTAATATTTGAACAATAATTCTGTTGGACCAATTAATATTTGACCAATAATCCAGTTGACCAATTAATATTGGGCCAATAATCCCATTGGACCAATTGATTTTGGACCTATCGTCATTGGACCAATTGTCATTGGACGAATTATCCGGGACCGGTATATATATATATATATATATATATATATATATATATATATATATATATATATATATATATATATATATATATATATATATATGTGTGTGTGTGTGTGTGTGTGTGTGTGTGTGCATATATATATCTATATGTATATATATATATATATATATATATATATATATATATATATATATATATATATATATATATATATATATGTATATATATATAGTATATATATATATGTATATATATATATATATATATATATATATATATATATATATATATATATATATATATATATATATATATATATATTTATGTATGTATATATATATATACATATATATGTGTGTGTTTGCGTATATATATACACACACACACACATATATATATATATATATATATATACATATATATATATATATATATATATATATATATATATATATATATATATATATATATATATATATATATATATATAAAACGTCATCATCATCTCCTCCTACGCCTATTGACGCAAAGGGTCTTGGTTAGATCTCGCCAGTTGTCTCTATTTGAAATTTTAAATCAATACTTCAGCATCTCCTACTTCACTCTTCATACTCCTCAGCCATGTAGGTCTGGGTCTTCCAACTCTTCTAGTTCCTTTTGGAGCCCAATTAAACGTTT
>NC_090731.1:86723534-86736034 GCF_036898095.1 Palaemon carinicauda
AAAAGCAACATAGTACTAGATAAGAGATTAAGAAGTAAGAAAATAAATCACATAAGGCAAGTAACGAGGAAGGTAAGATAAACCAGATAAATGAAAAATTAACTTTAGAAATATATTGAATCGTGTCGACACGAGAATAGTTACAGATGGCTTCAAACTGTTGGAACCTAGATATATGTCTACTTTAGGCACCAGAGCCTTTAAATATGCGGCCCAGAGACTATATAATAAGCTCCCACGAAACATTCGAATGATTGAAGACATTAAGGTTTTCAAGAGGAAACTGAAGACTTTGTTATTTCATGTGTCTTTTGACAGTGACGATTTAACAGTAAATGAACAATATGAGACATGAAACGTTAAATACTCTGAACGAATAAGGTAAAACGACAGTGGAGGTCCTCTAGAGAGTGGGGTTCCCCTGCTGTATGGGACCGGAAAAGCAGCCATCAAAAAAAGAAGAAAGAAAGAACGAATAAATTATTAATTTCCGTTGCTATTTTTATTCTATTTATTCATTTATTTATTTTATGTCCGAAGTACTAAAGTTCATATCAGAAGAACCTCTTAGAAACTTAAAATTAGACAAAAATTATATTTTATAATCTATTCTCCCCATTTCCCCTATTTTTTTTATATATCTACATCCGAAACCATTTAAAAAATTATAAACTAGTAATTTCCTTTTAACAAACACACTTTATGTATGTAGAGATTGCTTGTGTGTGCGTTTTACTTTAAAAAGATTAATTTCCGAGAAAAAAAAATACATTTTGAAATCATATTTGTCAGATTCAATAATTACCACAATATTTTTCTATATACAAGACTTCAATTATCTCTAAATGTTTCCCTTTTCTTGATACAATTCATCGTAGTATGATTATCAAAATGTAGAAAAAAAAAACATTATTATAATGATAATTAAATTAGTTTGAGCACATATCTATTATCCCTTACCTTTATCCACTTTAAACAGCTATTGATTACATTTTCTGTAGCAGTTACACTGCAAAATTATTCCTAATTATGTCCGTATTCATATATTTTAACAAAACAACCATCGCCTATTTTATAGGAAAAAAAGTTGTTGTCAAGGATGATTTGAATGCATGGGTAAAAAGAGATTATGGGACAACGTAATTGTAGAGCTTAGAGTGGCTAAAATGAAAAAGTAATTTAGAAAGGATTTACGAAAGGAACTTCATTATTGGCCATATTGGGAACAAAAAATGTCAAAGAAAAGATGTTTTCTAATTGTCTTATTACAGTTTAGATGGCGAGTAAGGTTACTTATTGGCAGTGTTAAGCAGAGGACATTAAAAACTGTCTCGATTATCAAGTGGTTGAAGAACAAGTAAAAATAAAAGGTCAATGTTTAGAATTTGTTGTAAACGGGCCTCTGGATCGTTAGGAAATATTCTTAGTTATAAGGGTAAAGGAGAAATGGATAAAATAACTAATTTGTAGGATAATGAACCATGAAGTGTAACAAGAGAGAAATCAAAAAGATTTATCGAAGAGCAAATGCAGGACAGAAGGCAGAAGAGAAGATAATGTTGGGATTCACATGAAGGTTAAGAGGTAGTTGAGAAGTTAAGATAGAAAAAAGTAACCCTTGAGTACCTGAAAAGGCTTTATGAAGAAAATATAAATCATAATGGAGTGAAAATGTCCCGAGATGGTCAGATGGGATAAATGATGCTGATGGCGAGATGTTTGACTAGAGTTACAACCATGTCTCGGTGAAATGAATTTCAAGAATGTTAATTCCATAAGATAGAAGCTAGTCACATATATTAGCTTCGAGATTAGAATTAAGTGAAGTAAATAGGGGAAAATATGAAGGAGTAACTTTAAAGGATTTAATAAGAAAACTCGGTGCTTTGAGAATATTGACTTGTTCCGATAAAGATATATATATCAACTGGTTTTAATGCCTTTTTCTTTTTTTTTAGAAAATTAAAAGAAGTTCTTTACAAATTATATGCATGTAATTTATTGTGTAAAAGGTACCCTTTTCAAATATATGAAGAAAAAGTATTAAAAAAGATTTAACCATAAATTCACGGGCAATTATTTCATATGAAAAAAACAACAAACACCAGAGAATCAGGTGGAATGCTGTGCAGTAGATAGCTGTATCTGCACATTTCAAGTATACGGGCCACATGTAGAGGCAGGAATAATAAATTCTATAATTGGGGACTGTGCCTTAGACATATATCCCTCTGGAAAATAAGTTAATTCCTAAACACATGACTAAGATGGACAAAAAAAAAAAAAAAAAAACTCTATTCTTAGTCCACAGATGATTTAGTCTTTTGCATTTTTTCCATCAAAAGGTTTGACAATCATTATTTCAAAATTAGTTGAAAATGTGAAAGGCGTGAAAAAATAGACTAATATGAATATTAAAGATCAGATCAACAAGCATTTCAAGAAGGGCATCTTTATATTGCATCGCACGCGTATCACACGGTCGTACACTGTAACGGTATTTCTGTTTTCTGTATATTGTCGTTATTACTCCCCCCTCGCAATGATGACTTGTTACTGCCTTTATGGGCTAGTATCATTCTGTTTGAATTTTTAAGACCTTATTTCAAGGAAACTGTTGTTATAAAAGCTCGCTGTCTGTTGAAATAAAGTCACTTGCAATTACGCCGTCTCTCAGTTACCACCTGACTTGCAATTACGCCGTCTCTCAGTTACCACCTAACTTGCAATTACGCTGGCTCTCAGTTACAACCTAACTGGTGCATCTGCACATTGGTGACCACCGGAGTGTTGAGCTCCCTCTTGCTTTCCCTGCACTGCTGTGTCTTTGATGATGCCGCTGGCAGCTACTGACACCACCATGAAACTACTGTCATTCATCAGCAGAGAAGCGTTCGCTTGGTTATAGCATGCTGAAGTCCAGTTTCGCATCAAGGGTGGGACTCAGCCAAGTACCAAAGCAGATTACGTTCTTGTGAGGGTCCCCGGGGACACATTCCCGGAAATCTCTGATTGGCTGTATGATCAAGGAGACACGCCGATAACATACGATGCCCTCATATCATACCTCCTGGAGTAGTACTCACCATCGCCAGCGAAACACATCGCAAAACTTTTTCAGCTTTCTCAATACCCATTGGGGACCAAAGGCTTCGCTTACCATCAGGGAAATGATCAGTATTACAACGTCCCGCAGACAGCTTTCCACATAAAGTGAATCTACTTCATGACTTTTGGGTACGGCGCCTACCAGAACCTGTACATGCTGCTATCCCCGATGTCGATATTTTACCCATGAAGGACCTGATGACCAAAGTCGATACCCCTATGGACAGCCAATTCATCACCTTCAAGACCTCCATCAACGCCTCCACTCCTAACGAAGTAGACAACTATTTAACATCAACCCATGCCGACGCGAATGCGGTAGGACACAGATGCCCACCCAGGGTGTGCCAGAGCGGCGACAAAACTGCCCAGCACCCACATATACAACCTCTCGCTTAAGCCCCAACCAACAACCTCTCCAGCCACTTCCTAACACCCATCAGCTGCAGTTATACTACTACTACTCCAAATTTGGGGCTGCTACAAAGATAACTGCGAATGGTTGTTAGTGGCCAAATAACGAGTAATTAGGCCATCACTTGCGATGGTGGCCTCCCCTGTCGCTAATCTTTGATTTTTACATGACGCTGGTACGGGCGTGCGATTTTTGGTAGACACAGATGATTGTCATTCTCTTCTGCCAAGGCAACTCTTCAGGACATGACGTAGTCTGTCTAGGTCTGCCAACATCTGTCTAGTAGCTGCCAATGGATCTGTGGTACCCAATCACTGTTATGAAACTCTCACATTATCGTTTGGAAGCACCAACTATATTGGGAAGTTTCTCGTAGCTGATGTCACGTTGTTAATCCTCAGTCCCGACTTCCTCTCACACTTCCACCTCCTGGTCGATGTAGCTCACCAGCGGTTAGTCAACGTGTATTCGTACTCCTCGACGGCTCTCCAACCTGCCCCCTCCGACCTCGCTCTCCACAACAGTACACTCACGGATGCTTACACCCAGCTCCTCACATCATACCAAGAAGTTTTCTATCCAGAACTTCGTCAATCGCCCACGGTTCCCCCAAAACACGACATTTATCACCATATCAAGACGACATGGCCCAAAGTGTTTGCCAGATTCAGACATTCAGCACTATATTGTTTGGCAGCCACTAAACAAACCCTTGTTGAAATGGAAGAAATGGGCATTTCCTAAAAGGCCTCAAGCCTTTGGTCATCACCCTTACACATAGTCCTGAAAAAAGATGGTAATCTGCATCTGTGTGGGAATGACAGGTGCCTGAACATGTACACAGAACCACATCAATACTCCCTCCAAAACATTGATGACGTTACATCCTACTTGCTCAAAGCGAGGGTTTTCTCCATGCTCGACCTCCTGAAGGGGTATTATCAGGTGCCCATGAACCCAGAAGACATCTCTAAGACCACCATAACCACCCCCTTTGGTACATACACCTTCCATTACTCTTGTTTTGGCCTTTATAATGCAGGGACCATTTTTCAATTTCTCATAGACGGCATCTTAGGCGACCTCCACTTCTGTGCATGTTACGTGGATGACATACTTGTGTTCTCTTCCCTACATCGTGCTTGACTGCCTACAACAGAACAGTTTTGTAGTCCGGTACAACAAGTGTACCTTTGGCGCCAACGAAGTATTGTACTTACGGCACCGCATCACTCCTGAAGGAGTCCATCCACTCCCTGAGAAGGTAGCAGCCATTCAGAACTCCACGCATTCGACCGTCAGAGCACTGCAAAAATTCTTTGGCATGATCAACTATTATCACCGTTTCCTGCTAGCCATTGCCACCAATCTTGCCCCCTTCTATGCCCCCCTCAAGGGCAGGCCAAAAGACCTGAAGTGGGGTCCCCTTCAAAAAGCGGCCATCTGCAATGCAAAGAATGCCCTATTAACCGCTGCTGCTCTCACTTTTCCCATGTCACATGCTCCTCTCCTTCCCTCCACCAATGCCAGCAACGTCGCTATTGGGGCAGCCCTCGAGCAGGTGGTCATCGTCTCGCCCGCACATTGACCTCCAGTAGGAAACTGTCCAAGGCAGAATCTGGCTACTCTATCCTCGACAGCAAATTGCTGGCAGTGCACTTGACTGTTCATCACTTTCACCCCTTTTGTGGAAGATACACCCTTCGTCATTTGCATGGACCACATGCCTCTGGTGCACACCTGCACTTGATAGTCCGTTGACTGGTCCTCATGTCAACGCTGATATCTCTGTGACGTGGCTGAATACAATCCCGTCCCTGGGAAAATTAATCCCGTTGCTGATGCCCTGTCAAGAAACACATTGGCTGCCATTCAACTGGGATTGGATTACAACGCCTTACCAGAAGCCTAATAAAAAGAACCAGTGTACCAGGCATGTAGGACATCCTGCACATCCCTCCATTGGGGGGAAGTCCCTCTCGACAACATCCATGCTACCCTCCTCTATAATTTCAGTATTGGTAGAACTAGACCATGGATACCTTCTCCCATGCGCCGATAGGTGCTTGATTTCATTCATGGTCTTTCACATCCCTTGTGCCATTTTACTGCACACCTGCTAAAGACAAAGTTCATTTGGCATGGCATTACTAAGGATGCTAAGTATTGGCTCCGAGCCTGTACTTCATGCCAACCTCAAAAGCACATCGACACATGGATTCAGGAGTGGGTACCTCTCTTCAACCTCGGCGGTGCTTTGCCAATATTCACGGTGATGTTGTAGGTCTCCTACCTACATTACAAGGACATCGTTACCTGTTTACCGCCATCAACCAATACAGTCGTTGGTCTGAAGCCATTCCCGTTGGAACTGCAACATCCGCCTCGTGTACATCTGCCGCACTCTCAGGATGGATAGCGAGATTAGGTATCCCTGAGCATATTACTTCCAACAGGGGTACCACTTTCATATCTCAATCGTTGACATCAATAGCCAATCTCCTGGGTATCACACTTTATCAAACAACAGCATACAGCCCTGCAGCCAATTGTATGGCTGAACATTACCACATTACCCTCAAGGTAGCTTTGATGTCCCACTGCAAGGACTCCAACCAGTTTATGCAACTTCCCTGGGTCATCCTTGGACTAAGGACCACTCCTACAGATGCCCTAAATGTCTCTCAGCATCTGAAATGGTGTATGGCAACCAGTTGGTCGTCCCTGCTGAGTTTTTTCTATCTGCAACCTCCTCCAACAATCTCCAGTGCCTATGTCACGTTGTGGGAAAATCTACTCCATGCCACCAGAGTTACGATCCCCCAACTAAGCAACACATATAGACACATTTGCACTCAGGAATAAATGTTTTCCTGCGCAATGACACCAGCAACTCACTATTAACCCTGGATAGGTACGCTACTCGGACACCCCTTTAAGGGTATACTCGGTCGCGAGCGACCCCGACTCCAAAACAAATTCAGGAAAAATTTAGTTATGCATCAATCTGTATTGTTTGAATTGCTAAAAATACTTCAAAGAATGCTAAAAACTACTGAAAATATAAATGATACCCATCTACAAAATAACTATTTATTGGAAATATATTAAAAATTTATGTATACAAAAAAAAACTTGACGTAAATATTAAAAAAAAATAGAAATATACATATACACATAGTCAAGATCTGAAATGAGAAAAAAAAGGGTAACTTTTTTTAGCCAAAAGAATTTGTCCAAATTTCATGAATATTTTTGGGTACCCAAATGAAATAGGAAGAGGCTAATTTTTTTTATAGAATAAACTCATATTATCCTAGAACAGAAATACATAATAAAATGTGCACTAAGATGTAATTTACTGTTATATCAGGGGCGAAATCTAAAGGTCATTTTTTGACGGCCTAGTTTCACAATGTAAAAATTCTTATGAAAATCATTGTATCTCCTATAAAATATGATATTTATGCATTAAAATGTACCAAAATATCATGAATTCTATACAGAACAAGAATATATAGAGATATGCCAACTTACCTTTCGGGTATGTCAACAAAATGGCCGCAGACCGCAACAACTCTTACAGCCCAATCTACCACTTGAAATGAAGAATAGGTATGTAAATTTCAAGGTGTTATTTATTTATCTAATTATTAGTGGATTGGAATAAAACTGATATGATGGCTTTCTGGATGTTTGAAAATTATTTCTATCATATAAAATTTAAATTCTTTGAAATAAATTTTAGATAAAAAATGGGTGATATCTATTTTGTAAAGATTAAAATTTCCGTATTTATACAAACAAGTAGTAAAAAAAGAAAGTTTCATGATTTAACCTAGCTATAACTATCAGGTACAGTTCAGATACAAGACAGTTTAAAGCTATAGACAAACAGGCTTCCTGCTCCTCAAACAAGTGGTGTTTGTCATGTGGTCAGTCTTAGGTGGGCAGCTATGACAGTGAGTCCTTTCAGGAAGCTTGATGTGACCAACACAAAATTGATACCATACTTACAGCAAGAGAAAATAGAATTAGTAACTAATAAAAGTAAAAGGATATCAAATAGCAAATCGGTAGCCAATCAAAGTAAAATTAAATCAAAATAAGAAACTGCTGACCAATAAAAAGTAAAATAATATCAAATTATTATATATACATAAACTATGATCTATAACAATAATAATAATAATAATAATAATAATAATAATAATAATAATAATAATAATAATAATAATAAAACACTATATAAATCAATTTCAAGTACCTAATACACCTAAGAAAAATATTGACAAATACAAAGGAGAAATTATCAGAGAAATAAATATCAAACACATGAGGTTGCAAGCTCCGTATTATCATCAACATCTCATTTTAACTCCATTAGAAGTGTGTTGATGACATCCATGCCGAGGGAATACTGCCTGCTGGCCATTATTGAAGATAAATTCAAAATAAATAGAAAAAAAATCAGAAATTTGCAAAAAATAAAAATAATTCAGAAATTAGCATTTGAGGGAAAATGGACCTCATGGCAATATATGGCATCTAAGCCAAAACCAATGTCATGCAAGTGGTAGACACACCATCCACCCACACTTTCCAACTATAAAGAACCAAACAAGTATCAACACTGTTCGACAATTTATAATTATGTAATAACTTTGCTGTTTGATCACTTACCCCTATAAAGGTATTTCAGGGTCGAGGTCGACCCCTGGGGGGTAAAAAAAACGGGGAAGGAGGGAAGTTAGACGAAAATCAGTCCTAAAGCAGACAATGGCATGTAGACTAGTCACCCCTTGCAGGTCGATCACTTCCATATTTGAGACAGCTGATGATTTATGGGGAAAAAAACAGGTTTTGAACATGCTGTAGGGGTTGCGTACGACCCATCATACCTTTCCAGGGTTACTTAATGCCCCCTTACATGAGCCCTTTCATCGTGATCTGCCATACATCCAAAGCATTCCTCCTGAACATTTGTGGCAAAGAAGACTGAGTCTCCATTCATAGCCTAAAATCTGCATATCTCCTGCCATATGACCAGCCCATAAGACGCCTCTCAAGAGCATGGTACCCTATTTCACATGTATGTCCTTTTTACGGGGAGAGCCATGTACCACATGCGTATCATACGCTCTTACACTGTAAAACTATTTCTATTATTTGCATTTTGTCATTATCACTCTCAACTTTCCACAGATAACCTGTTTCTGTCTCTATGTGCTCGTATTAACCTATTTGAATTTTTATGACCTAATTACAAGGTGACTGTTATGAAACCTTGCTGTCTATTGAAATGGAGTCAGATGCAATTCGTCGTCTCAGATGACACCCAACTGGTTCATCTCCACAGCATCACCAATGTAAATTTAGGTGGTACTATTACATTATTGAAATCAGAAGAGTTATATATATATATATATATATATATATATATATATATATATATATATATATATATATATATATATATATATATATATATATATATATATATATATATATATATAAATATATATATATATATATATATATATATATATATATATATATATATATATATATATATATATATATATACATATATATATATATATACATATGGAAAATAGAAAATTAATTCTTAAAGATAACGTAAATTTACATATACTGACTTGAATGAAAAATACAACAAGATGAAAGACGAACATATTACACAATTTACATACAATTACTTATACCTACATGAGAGGAACTCACCTTACGAGCTGGCTATAAACTTCTTAAATACACAAATGAAATACATGAATAAAATATTTACTCTACACTAGACCAGCTTCGTAAGATTATATATCTATACAAATATATATATATATATATATATATATATATATATATATATATATATATATATATATATATATATATATATATATATATATATATATATATATATATATGTCCATGTTGGCGGATAATGAGACATCGGAACAGGGGTTTTCTTCGCCTTATTTTACAAAAGGTTTATAAGTACACTATACTGCACAATCGACACTCTCCCAGGCGAGAGCCTTGTCTACTCGAGCGCTCAAAGGCAACTAAACACTCCTCGTTATAAAAGTGCAATCTTGCTACAACATGCTAAGTTATAGGTTCATTCACGTTGAAATAGAACACATATCTACATACAAGGATTAGGACATTACTTCCCCCAGAAGCTCCTCACTCCGGGAGGAGGTGCGCACTCACCCTCACAAGTCTAAGATACATGGAGGACACTCCGCCCCGGAATATGCATAGCATGTACTATATATATATATATATATATATATATATATATATATATATATATATATATATATATATATATATATATATATATATATATATATATATATATATATATATATATATATATATATATATATATATATATATATATATATATATATATATATATATATATATATATATATATATATATATATATATATATATATATATATATATATATCTATATATATATATATATATATATATATACATATATATATATATATATATATATATATATATATATATATATATATATATATATATATATATATATATATATATATATATATATATATATATATATATATATATATATATATATATATATATATATATATAAAAATCACATAAATAAATAACACATCTTCCACACAAAAAAATTAGAAATCAAATATTGCATGTAAAAATGTACACAATACAATATAAATAATTCGACTCATTTCTTCTTGAGACCTCTGCAACTAAAATACAGAATACCCAAAGTGTAAAAAAAAATCATAACAACATCAGTCTTACACAACCTCACCAATAACCTCCCCCTGGTAGTGGGCAATACGGCCGGGACGGGACAGGGGTAGGAATAGATATTCCTTCATCCCTCTATTTTACTTGTCCGGGTTTACGGCACAATTTTGCAACACAACTCACCACTGCCGTTTTGCCATTTAATTAAATCACTACCACACTTGCACTTGCAACAATCAACCAGTAGCCACAAGCCGTTTTCCGGAGAAAATCATACATATTCCCGCCCTTCTCTTATAACATTAAGCATAAGGTATTCACATCTGCTCATTCTCTAACACTACCTATCCTCAAGGCTGAACCCAAATCCCTCAGCCACTTACTATTCTGGAACTGCCCCCACCCCAGCAACCAGGAATCATATAAATGTATGGATAATACAGCATCCGCCTGATGGATCTCACCTGACCTATTGAGCCTCTGATTGTTTTTAGGTTCACTCATCAATGTTATACGTATTTCCACACTCAGCAAAATGACCACAACACTTTACACATACATTAAGCAACAACATAAGAACATATTGTTATCATCAAGTTTATTTAAAACACGTCAAAAGAAGAAATGAGGTCTGTTCAAACAACAACAACAGCAAAGGAAAAAAAAGATTTCTATTCATCAACTCGAGGAATGTCACATATGCAGGGTAAGGAGGAACACCTTTGAAAACTACCTCTACAGGCACCACATGTATGTGTGCCTGATGATGTTCAGACACTGCGCCATTAATAATGCTTTGTATCACAACTGTACTAGATTTAACCATTTTTACTTGGTACGGACCCAAATACTCTGGCTCTAGTTTGTGTTTCCTAGGTTGTAATCGTTTCAAATACACACGATCGCCCACAAATACTTTTACCGATGTGATTTTGAACCGACCATCATACTTTGAGGTATGTTTTTTCTTAGCTCTTTTCAAAAACCTTTCAGTGATGTTCATTACTCTCCTCAATAGATTCATTAAATATACAGGGTATTGCTCAGTTGAATAATTTGGCAATTGTTGCGAATTAATCAGTACCATACAGGGTAACACAGGATCCTGTCCATACACTAAAAAGAAAGGTGTCTCCCTGAGTGAAGCATTATATGCAATGTTCAAAGCTAGCTCAGCTGTAGGAGGCATAACGTGCCAATGAAAGGGGTCATCGACCACTAAGTAACGTAAAATTCGCACTACTTCCCTATTATGCGATTCCACTAAGGCATTTTCTGAAATCCTATATGCGGTCACTGAAAAATGTTCAATTTTCATCAAGTCCGTGACCGATTTCACCACCTTACTTATAAATTCGAGACCATTATCACTTATCAAAATTTTCAGGCAATCAAACCTGGTAATGAAAGAGCTCAGTGCCTGGGCTAATGAATTTGCCGATTTATCCAACATTGCGTAAGTATGAGTGGACCGAGTAAATGCATCCACAAACACACGTATATACTTATGTTGTGTTAAACCAGTAGGAAATGGTCCCACCACATCCATATGCACTCTATAAAATTTAATAGGAATCTTTGAAACAGTTACAATCATGACAACATTTTCTTTGATTCTCTATAGATATTTTCATTCCCAACCAAAAGAAGGATTCACGTGCTCTCCTTAATGTTCTCTCAATCCCTAAATGCCCTGCATATGGATTTGCATGTACAATGTGAATGGTTTGATTAATTAAAGAGGGAGGAAGACCTACCTGTGCACAAAATTCCCTTCCCCTCTTCTCGTAAATATACAAGATATAATTTTCTATAAAAAAAAATTCTCATGAGGCACATTCAGAAATGACTGACAACTCTCCGATTCCCCTTTAATCACTGCTCGCACTCCTTCCATCTATTCCTCTTTTTTCTGTCCCTATCGGACTTCTTTTATGTCCCAACCTCCCAAGTCAATCAAACCTGCATCATCAGGGCATTCATTCTGGACACCCCTGGTTATGTCCTCGGCCACCCACATATATTCACCTTTGCCGCTCATATCTCTCTCTCTCTCTCTCCCTCTCTCTCTCTCTCCTCTCTCTCCGCTCCCGTATTCTGAATGCTTATCGGGAGAATTCACATCCCCTTCTCTATTTTCTCTATTTTGATGGGGGTCTTCAATATTTTGGTTACGTTCTTTTATTCCTCT
>NC_090731.1:86741034-86761034 GCF_036898095.1 Palaemon carinicauda
GCGACGATGAAATGGCCAGAAGATAAATGGTTTGTGTTATTGCAGAGTGTGCTCTTTGGGAAGGGCCGCAGTGCTTACTTATCCTTATCTCAGGACCAGAGGATGGAGTATCAAGAAGTGAGGGGAAGCCTGCTGAGAGTGTATCAGATGACCCCTGAATATTATAATGAAAGATTCCGAAGTTTGAGAAAGAATGAGAAAATTACTTTCCTGGATTACGCTCATAAGGTACGACGATATTCAAAGAGATGGACAGAGGCTTCTACCACAAAGGAGATGGTTGATTTGGGAGAACTGATGATACTAGAGCAGTATCAACGAGGATATCTTGAACACATTCAAACGTACTTGAGAGAGAAAGAGGTGAAGAAAGTCGATAAAGCCGCTTCGTTGAGTGAAGATTATAATATTATCATTCGTATCCCTACTTGGGCATGAAGTTTCAGCTGTCATTCCAACCAAGTGTCAATTATTTGCCGAACCATAGAAACCAGTTCAGTAATAACTACGTGAACAAGTTCAACAGTTACAGCAGAAGTAGCACGGGTACTGTTCCTAAGCAGAATGCGATGGTACAACAGCAACAAAAGTCGAGTGGTCCCCCTTCAGGTATCGTGAAAGACGAGAAGAAGGTTGATATTGTTTGTTTTAAGTATGGCAAGAGAGGTCATATCAGTAAGGAATGTTGGTCAAACCAACTGAAAGCAGTCGCCCAAGTGATTAAGGATAATTCAACTTTACACAATGCGAAGACGAAGTAGCAATCGGGAAAAGACGGAGAGGAAAATAAACCAGCCAACGTTTACACTACGAACAGGACGAACCCAAACAGTGTAGATGCCTTTAAACCATATATTTATGAAGCTATGTTAGCAGCAATAGACGGGAGTGAGCAAACCCCAGTCAGGATATTGCGCGACACAGGTTGTAACCATAGTGTGGTAGTATGAGGAGTACACCCGTGGTGGATCAGTCTCACACAGGGGACTCGGTTAATTTGAAGGGAAGAGGAGGTGAGGAGGTCACTCCTATTTGCTGTTTAAAACTGTCATGAAAGTTGGTGACAGGTAATTTTGACTTTGTGGTAAAGGATTCATTGGCTGTCGAAGAAGTAGATTTCCTGCTGGGTAATGAGGATAGTGGAGCACCGTTCGTGCCTTGTCCCATTGTAACGGAGAAACCTTTGAAGTATAGTCCTACGACTGAACTCGAGAAGGACTACCCGTATCTGTTTCCTAGTTGTGTTACGAGTAGAAGTATGAAGAATAAAGTGGCTGCTGAAAAAGAAGAAAAAGAAATCGAAGAAGCAATGAACTTGCAGGATTTGTTTTCCAAAGAAGAGGATTCCCTTGATAGTACGCAAGAAGAGAACTCCCGAGCAAGCCCGAGCGAAGAGGAACGACAGACGAGCGGACAATAGGACAAAGAAGAAATGGACTTGAAGAAACAGAAAATTCAATGTTAGAAGTTGGACAAGTGAGTAAGAAAAGGCTGATAAGATTGCAATGGAAGGATGCAACGTTAAAGTTATTGTACCGTGTGGTAGACGAGACGGAGGCACAGCAGTCTCCGACCTGTTATTATCTTAAGGATGGGTTGCTTATGAGGAAGCATAGACCTGCCAATATCCCTGGCGATGCCGAATGGCGGAGACATCAGCAGATATATTAATTCTCGCACTGTTTAGAAGTCAGGTGATCACCGTCGCATATGAGACGGGACATACGGGGATAAGGAAGATGACAGAGAATATAATGAAATACTTTTTCTTGCCTGTTATGCATAAGGACGTAAGACAGTTTTGCCGTACATGTCACATATGTCAAATGGCTCGTAAGCCAAACGAGTATATTAAGAAAGTTCCCTTACACCTGATAGAAATACGAGGAAAACCCATCAGCAAGGTAATGATCAACATTGTAGGACCTTTACCAAGGATGAAAAAAGATCCCGAATATACGTTAACCTTGATGTGTCCAGTAACGAGATACCCAGAAGCCATATCCGTCAGGAACATCAGTGCCAAAATAATCTCCGAGAAGTTACTAGACTTTTTTACTAAGTTTGGTATACCAGAAATTGTTCAAAGTGACTTAGGAACAAATTTCACATCAAAATTATTTCAGGACGTAATGATACTGTTGGATGTAAAATAGCAACTATCAACTGCTTATCATCCGGAGACCCAAGGTGCATTAGAGAGGCTTCATCAAACTTTGAAAAGTATGATAACAAAATTCTGCAATGAAACGAGAAATAAATGAGACATCGGACTACCGTTGATGTTATTTGAGGTACGTAATGGTTATCACGAAAGCATGGGATGTAGCCCAAATGAAATGGTATTTGGACGAGAAGTACGAGGTCTGAAGAAAATGTTGGTAGAAAAGGGAAAGATCGAGAGAAAATGGAAGGAGAATATGTCAAGAATTTGAGTAAAGAGATCGGCGAGATAAGGAAATTTTCCCTAGAAGGCATGAAGATGTCAAGGCAAGGACAATTGAAGAAAAGATTTGGTAGGAAGACTACGAACAGACAGGTTGCAGGACCCTTCAGCAAAGGACCAAAGAAAATTTTGGTAGCAAAAGGGAAGGATTGAAAGGAAACAGACGAAGGAAATGTCAAGGATTTGAGGAAAGGAATCGCCGAGTTAAGGAGATTTTCCTTAGAAGGCGTGAAAACGAGACAAGGACGAGCGAAGAAAAGGTTTGGCATGAAGAGTATGAACAGACAGTTTACGGTAGGACGGTAGGTGTTGGTGTACGCATCGTTAAGGAGATTCCCTTTCGCCAACGAGTTCACAGAACCATTCCGGATTTTGGAGGAGAGTAGTGACCGGACCTACGTTATTGAGATACCAGGAAAGAGGAAAAATCTGAGGAAGGCCATATCAACTTCGAAACTGATACTTCAAGCACCAGATTTCGCTGAGAAATTCCTTATCCAAGTGGGGGCATAGGATAATAGGATTGGAGCTGTCTTATTGCAAGAAGATAAGGAAGGAATTCTTCATCTTGTATGTTTTATGACGTCAAAGCTAAAGAAGCAGCAACGAGCCTACTCGACAGTTGAAAAGGAACTGTTAGCATTAGTCACCGCGATAAGGAAAGTTGAAATTTATGTATATTGACCACAGAATAAGATTACATTGTACTTGAATCATAATCCTTTAACTTTTGTGAATAAGATGAAAAATAATAATCAAAGGTTAACTAGGTGGTTATTCTGTTTGCAACCATATTGTATTAATGTAAAGCATATATCAGGTAGAGATAACGTAGTTGCAGATTATTTATCTCGGGCTGAATTGATGGATTCAGGCCTGGAATAAATAATCTTTTTGGGGGGGAGCTATCTTACGAAGCTGGTCTAGTGTAGCATAAATACAGTAGTTTAATAATGATTTTATTTATATTCTATTTGTGCATTGAAGAGAATTTAGCCAGTTCTTATGCTTATGAGAAGTTCTTCTCATGTAGACGTAAGTATATTATGTAAATTACATAAGACTTTTGTCATTAATTTCATTGTATTCTTTATTAAAGTCAGTGTAGGTAAATTTATATTATTTTTAAGAATTACCTTTTTTCATTTCACGTATTTTTGTTACAAAGTCTTACGTCACCTGTTTGAGAGTGTTATGTGATCATATACGATAGGAACAAGGGCTTTTGTAATGATCTTTTATATTTTCATGAGGTATTGCGTCATGTTTATAAGAGAGTGTGGAGGGGAGTGGATAAAGGGTGAGCAGAGCTAGCTGACTGAGAGAGCCGTTAGGCAGGACGTGAGTATACGTTCAAGAGAGCGATACTTAGTAACTCTGACGCTTTTGCCCGGGCCCCCACGCTTCTCATATCTCTGAGAAGTTTCTAGAAGTAGCTAGGTTTCATATATAAAGGCGACACCAGAGTTAGATAGATAAATAGAGATTTCCAGTCTTAAGTTCGCCATCTGCCCTCTCTCGCACTCACACACGCAGCAAAGAGTATTGTTTCAAAAGTGTTCAGTACTATAGTGTGTCCTCTCCGAAGTGATTTTGTGCCCCGTACATACCATGTGCATTGATTACTTATAAAAATTCTCTAAGAGTTTTTGTAAACGGCCCTGTAGGAAGGTTAGGTATTTGTATTGTGATCTGGTTATCTATATTTCATTAAGTGTCAAACTTAAATATTGTATTCGGATTCATGTGATTGTATAATTTCCATAAGAGTTATTTCTTTTCTTAGTATAAGGTTTATTCAGATATGATAGTGCAAGTCAATTCAATATATAATTTTCAGATCATAACATTTCTGTCTCAATCTAAGTTTTGTTCAGACTTAATATTTCGAGAGATTTATTTGATTTATGTAAATTTTTTCAAAGTGTTGTTATTTATATAGAATATATTTATTTTTGTAAAGAGTATATCATTCCAATCACCATTGCATAGAATAGAATCCGCTCGTATCCTGTTAATAAACCATAGTAAGTTTATTCATAATAATAATTACCCAGTTTAGTTTTGAGTGTACTTAAAAGACCTGTGGATATTCGGTATTTTATATATTGCTGTCTGGGAGTTGTTTATCTGTCTCAGAGTTTGTGTAATAATATCTTAAAATGTAACGGTTTCAATGTAAAAGCAATCAAGTGAGTTTGGAATTCGAGAGGTTGATTAACTTGCCAGTCATAGTGTATATAATATTATATGTTTGGTTCCCAGTGACGAGCCACAGTATAATTATACATACATACATACATATATATATATATATATATATATATATATATATATATATATATATATATATATATATATATGGTAAAATTACGATCGCCTTTATTCTACTGATATACGTCTGAGAACAGTAGATTTTAACAGAATTTCCAATGAAAATTAGGGTTTTTTAAGTGTTCATAATAGAGGAAAGTGAATTAAATAGATTAAAATACAGTTTTTACTCACAAACACACACACATATATATATATATATATATATATATATATATATATCACCCCCGTGGCCTCAATCTGCCTGTTTCTTTTTATAATACACAATCCAGAAACATGGTAATTTATGGTAGAAACTATCTTCAGGTCAATGATCACACCGTTCTCGAATTCCTAACTGAAAACGTCTTCAAATAAATAGCAGACTGGTTAGCCGAACCAGACACCACTGTCACACATGAAACGCTGAAGGCCAAACTAAGGTCATCCTTCAGTATGCCATAAGACTGCAGAGCCAAAAAATTTCTGGACAATGTAGGAATGATAATAGGAGATCAACAGCCGTCACATATCTACAAGCAACTCCAATGAATAGTAGCAATACCCACCAATGATGCCCAACAAGATAATGCTGGACTTATCATGTGAAGTTCTTGTGATGAAGTTGCAAAATAAAACAGTTGAGGCAATTCCCACTTCATAAAACAGTTGCAGCAATACCCTCAGTGTAAAACAGTTGTGGTAATTCACACAGCGTAAAACAGTTGTGGCAATTTCTAACTCATTCACCATGCCCTTCAAGGATTTCCTACAAATGGTAGATGAAGTTCACCTGATCCAGATATCGGTAGAACCTACTTAACCACCCGTAGCAGTGGCCGCTCCCATACATCATTCAAGGAACAACAAGCATTTTACTAAGCAGACGCCACACAAGAGAATACAGCTTGACAAACGAAAGGGCCTTTGTTTCCTCCATTAGAGATTCAGGAGTGAGCCTCGAAAATAAGAGCAAGAGTACATGTTCTCAAAAACTAAGCAGGAGGGCTGCTGTGTCCAGAATGGTTACCTCATACTGGGAAACAAATGTCTTTCATTGTCTTTCAGGAAATGAAGAAAGACCTCTACTTCTTTCTACATCACCAATGAGATGTCTGACACATTATTTCTTGTAAATACGGACTCATGCAAATTGTTCATCCCAGCCATCCAAACAAACAACACACTCCATGTATCTATTGCAAAAGGTAACTCACTAAAGAAAAATGGAACTAGAAACACGGCAGTAGAGTCGCTAGCAAAACATACAGTTAGAAATCCATCACGGCAGATGTCTCCTTCGCACTACTCAGAGCAGATTTTCTGAAATCACTGTACATGCTAGTAGATGTATTCAGATAGCAACTTATTCAGAGAAACACCCCTATACCACACCTCACTTTAAAAGCAGCAACAAACACCAGATTAGGACCAAAAACCTCTCGCCTCGCTCAGACATTTCACAAAATATTCAAGGATGACCTCAAACTTAACCTAATGCACCCTATAAAACACATCAAACATCTTATTATCCCAGAGGCATCCCCAGCACACACACGTTTCAGACGGCTGGGTCCCTTGCAAAGCAATTATTCTAGGAAATGGAAGAGGTAGGAATCTAGGAATCTTCCAAAATGCCTTCAGCCCATGGGAATCCCCCCTACACATGGTGTCTGCGGGGAACTAAAAACACCTTTTCACCATCATCAACTAAAATACCAGATGGCCCAAGGCAACACCTGTCAAACAGGGTCGGCAAATCCAGAGTGACCAGTACATAACCAGTGATACGGGGGCTAATTTCACATCAGCCGTATGGAGTTTCCTTACCACCCTCCTCAGAACAAAATCAAACCATACGACGGTGTACAACCCACGTTCTGTTCATACAGGAAACTAATTTTTCCAAGGTTTTACATCACTGCCTTAAAATAGCACTCGCCACCAACAGTCAGGATAGAAAGCAGAAAAAAAATTACTATGGATCATATTAGGGCTAAGAACAGCCCCTCGTGCTACCCTCAACTCTTCTCTACGGACAATTATTAACGATACCTGCAGACGTATTTCAGAATCCATATGAGCTCATCCTCCCCTCCGAGCAATAGAAGAAATAATTCCAGCAAAAAAGGTATGCACCTCATATAAAATGTGTTTGTCACAATAGATTCACACGAATCCCTTCGTCACTGGAAACTCAGAATTTCATCCCATACTACACTGCCTACAGTAAAAACAAAAGTGGTATGAAATATCAGTGGAAGGTAAACTATCTGGGTATCCAGACAGCAAAGACAGTACAGGGAAGACAAGAATGTTGCTTCGATTTCTGTGAGCATTTGGCCGCTTTGTTAGGGTGCATACGCAACAGGTGGCACTGAAATTGTCATGTGCTACTTGCTGATACAAGTCAGCTATCAAATGGACAAATTTCACCAGCGTTCTTTTCGAACTATGATGGGTGTTTTTTATTAGGCATGATACATATATATGCTACACTATGAACAAAACAAAATTATCATTAAAAAAAATTACTCATGGTTTTTCTATTTTCATTTAAGCTAAATTTTATGGTGTATTTCAATCCTTCTCAGGGGAATTTGGAATCTAACAATCTGGTAATGCAAACTCAAGTCTTCAAAATAACTTATTGAAGCAGTCTGTCGCCATATGTAAAACAAGGAGCATATGTTGAATGTATTGCCCTTTAAGCATAAACTATCATTTAATGGTGCATTTTTTCCTCCCATTTATCGATGCAAAGCTAAGGTAAGTTTGTATATTGAATGCATATATGATTATAATTTCAAGAATGTGTACTTTATCAAAGTCCGCGATTATACACTGAAACAGTGCTTTATAGATGCTAGAGCCACTTCGAGAGGCCCTTATTTTACTAATGAAAGTGCTAACTTGTACCTCTAGAAATAAAAATCCAATTAAATGCCGAAAAAATAAGAGCATCATTTTCTGACAATATCTCTATAAGGTATGAGAAAAATGTGACTTAACAAGCCAAAGACAATTAGTGTTGTTATTATCATTACTGGCTAAGCTACAAGCCTAGTTGGAAAACAAGGATTCTATAAGTACAGGCCTCCAACATGGAAAATAGCCTAGTGAGGGAGGGAAACAAGGAAAAATAAAATATTTTAAGAAGCATAATGACATCAAAATAAATATCTCCGGTATAAACTATAAAAACTGTAACAAAACAAGAGGAAAAGAAATAAGATAGGACAGTGTACCCGAGTGTACTCAAGCAAGAGAGCTCTAACCCAAGACAGTGGAAGACCATGGTACAGAAGCTAGACTAGAGAACAATGGTTTCATTTTGAAGTGCTCTTCCTTTAGAAGAGCTGCTTACCATAGCTAAAGAATCTCTTCTACCCTTACCAAGAGGAAAATCACTAGATGAATAATGATAGTCCATCTATTGGATAATTCTTATAGTAACATGTGAACCTTCCGAAATACCAAAACTCAGTAGTTTTTTTTAGCTACTTAGTAGGGCGTGTCCGCAATAGATGGCGCTGTTAGGCACACGTTTTTTTTTTTCTTTCTTTTTTTATAGGTACACTTTCCTGTCTTCTCTTTACTGTCTTTGATAGACAGGTTTAAGAGCAGTTTACATCCCAGAGGATGTTAGCGTCGCCCGAGTCTCTACTTTTATGATGGATACGGGGGTTATTATAAGAACTATTTCTCACAGCGATATTTTGGTCACCAAAACATTACCTCCATTGGATGGTATGAAAATGAACTTACAACAAACAGAAGACAACGTTGAAGATATTTTTGTTTATTCCAGGAATGATAAAAACTAATATTAAATAAAGAATATTAGGTGCTACTTTAGCGTGAGGTCTACCACCATATGTAGCCTACCAACGTGAAACCTGAGGTCTACCACGTGACCTGTCGTCCTGCTCTCCCCACTTATATAAAAGAATACCACCATATGTAGCCTACCCATGTGAAACCTGAGGTCTACTGCGTGACGCTCTCCCCACTCATATATCGATTGAGTGTACTTCAAAATGTTGCAAAAGGAATTTTATAGAAGTCATTCTGACAGAAGAAACAGCACTCGCCTTTTTAAGGTAGCACAATCTCTTGGATGCAGTTCAAGAAGCAGATCCATGTCATAAATGTGGTTCTGTTATGCAGGAAAAAAGGAAGCGTAACCCAGGAGAATTCAAGCCTGTATTACGTTGTCCTCGAAAGGGATGTCAAATTACACGGTCTGTTCTTACAGGAAACTAATTTTTCCATTATATAGACATAAACAACAAATTGCACTGCAACCTGAGTCTGTGTGCAATATTAGATTTAATATTTATGTTTGTGTTCTATATACCAATGTCCACAGTAACGACTCTCACAGGAAAATCTTGCAGTACTGTAACTGACTGGTTCAACATGTGCCAAGAGGTGTGTACAGCCATAGTTTCTCATCAGCGACGAGGAAAGATGGTAGGAACAACAGATAACCCCATCCAAATTTATGAGGCAAGATTTGCTGGTCGACGGAAGTACAACCGAGGAAGGATGCTGAAAGGAGACGAGGCTCCTCTCTCCGAAGACAGTGACGCAGAACAAGAAAACAACAGAAATCATGGGCGTAGAATTGATGGACCTTAGGTTTTTGGTCTTAAACAAGGCTTAGACTGTCTATACTTTTGGGTGGACAGACGTGACCGCAACACTCTAATCCCTATTATTGAAAGGGAGTGTGCATATGGTTCAGTGATTCATTCAGATGAGTGGCCTGCTTATAGCAACATAATTGCCTTGGGGAACCAGCAATTTACAGTGAACCACCAGCAACATTGTGTAAATCCAGTGACAGGTGCACACACACAGGCAATTGAGCGATCGTGGTTGGACGCTAAAATGGTGATCCTGAAGAAAATGAGAGGTGTTGGTCGTCAATTGTTCCAGTCTCATCTTGATCATTTTGCTGGAAGGTGATGAAAAAAAAATTACAATGATCTCTTTGTGTCATTCTTAGATGTACGAAGTGTGTATCACTAGAATGAATGCATGGAAATTTATGATAACATTTTTATATTTACCATTCTTCCTCATCTATTTCAGTCTTTCCTAGGGTATGTTTAAAATAATTGTTTATCATTAAAATAAATGTATGGAAATGTGTGATGTCGATAAGGGAGGGATTAAACAGCGGTAGATCGTTAGTGCTCACGGGAGGTAAGCCTCACACTAAAGTGCAAATGGGAGGTAGATCTCACACTAAAGTGCGGTAGACCTCACGCTAAAGTAGCACCGAATATTGTAAGCTTTCAATTCAGACTATTCAAATGTTTCTGTTCCTGTAAATAAAATATATTCTAAGAGTGAATTTTATCTTTTTAGATGAAATTTTTCTTCTGTTACCTGGCTATATGTCGGAAGTACCTGGAAATCTGCAACAATAAGTAAATAATCCAGTTATTCCCAGCCCGCATTTCCGTCCAAATCAGGACCAGCAAAATACTGTCTCCATGACGTTGGAGAGATCTATAAAAGTTTCTAAATCTTGAAAAGAAAAGTCGGTAGTGAATGATTGTAGACTATAGATGGCGATACTTTTTTAAAAAAAAAAACTCAACAAATGTCGTGTGAAAACTAAGGAAAATACAATATTTTGACTCATAGAGGCATTTGAGAATACATTTTATACTTGATAGTAAAATTAGAAAAGAGGAAAATTTAGAATAGAAATAATGGAGATTTATTAGAATTTAAACTACACTATATGAAAGGATTCTTGACTCAGCTGTATTTCATAATCTTGAAATTTTAGTAGTTGAATACAAGTAAAAGTAATATTTGAAGTAGGTATAACCAACAATTTCAAGGCCATGTGATCCAAAGGGGATTCTTAAGATGAGGTAGCTTCATCCTGAGGAAAAGTTTAAATGGAAAAGGTTATTTTCTAAATCAGCGAATGAGAAGAAAATGCGTTAAAAGTAATACCACAACTCTAAGCATTATTCAGGGTTATTTGCTAAGGGTTGGTCACGTCGTAAGAATGGGAGATGAAAATATATCACATGGAGGGGAGTAGAGAAGAGTTTGATGTTTAATTGTTCACAAATATAAATTATTTGTTTTCAACTACGGAGTACCTTTCAGAACGTATCTACTGTATAAAGCGTTCTTTACATCTGATTGACGTAAGGCCACCTCAAACGAGCGGTATTTCTCTCTCTCTCTCTCTCTCTCTCTCTCTCTCTCTCTCTCTCTCTCTCTCTCTCTCTCTCTCTCTCGCTATTTAACGTAAATATTTTACATACTATTCATTTTGTTCAGTTCACCGACCTTAGTCTCAAGTTCCTGTTAATATTTGCATAATATTAATGGATTGATTATTTAGTCACCAGTAAGTTCCATCCATTGGTTGATTATTGAAGACTCGTTTTACTTGAGTAAAATGGCAATACAATATATATATATATATATATATATATATATATATATATATATATATATATATATATATATATATATATATATATATATATATACATATGTATATATATATATATATATATATATATATATATATATATATATATATATATATATATATATATATATATATATATATATATATATATATATATATATATATATATATATATATATAAATTTCATCATCAGCCATAACTACTATGCATTTCAGGGCCGTGTCCAATTGTATTCCGTTGATAAAATCCTACCAAAACATAGGATATGGGTCACATTTTGAATATAAGTATTTTAAGCCACAGACTAATTGGCAAAAATATGCAGTAATGTCTAATGTGATTAATAAAGGCACTTACCAGAGTAAATATAAGAAATTGAAAGGGTAACTTAGCTAAATTTAGACGCACCCAGAGAGATGCTAGTTGTGACGTAAACTATAACATCAGACGTAATACCCAGTAAACTTTCCATTCACAATAGTAAACACGCCGATAACAGGCGGAGGACAGCAGACCATTCATACGCCAAAGCCAATCTGTTCTACGTGACTGCTGTCTGGTGCTTCACTTTTGGCAGGCCTGGCAAATTGTCCTTGTGGCTGCAGGACTGCTTTCATGCTGCGTGTTTTTGCAGTATGCAATAAAGAAAAGAACCGCATGCATCAAATGATTAATATTAACAGGTAAGTGGATAACAGATCATGCACAATCACCAAATGATTCAGAGAGGAAGCCTAAATTAAGTTTTATAGGGGTCATACTTGAATGACGAGTTTGGAAAAAAAAATGAGATATAAAAATATCTTGTTTATATTGATGTATTTCTAAATTTTTACAATAAGAATAAGAGATGACAGATTTTTTCTTGACTGCAAACTATCTCACTGACTAGCTTCACCAACCATATTTAACAATTTACCTATTCTACTAATCTCCTTATATATATATATATATATATATATATATATGTATATATATATATATATATATATAGAGAGAGAGAGAGAGAGAGAGAGAGAGAGAGAGAGAGAGAGAGAGAGAGAGAGAGAGAGAGAGAGTGTATAGGGTAGCTGTTTGCGTGTCTTCATTCATAAAGTGGCTATACGACTGGAATGTATAGTAACTACGTCATACTACAGTAGAGTATCAATGAGTGGGAGGGCCTTCAGTAATGACGTCTACATAGTCTCTCTCTGGGTGTCTAAATTTAGCTAAGTTACCCTTTCAATTTATCATATTTACTCTGGTGAGTGCCTTTATTCACATTAGACATTATTGCATATTTTTGCCAATTAGGCTGTGGCTTCAAATACCTATTTCCAACATGTGACCCATATCCGATGTTTTGGTAGGATTTCATCAGCGAAAATCAATTGGACACGGCCAAGAAATGCATAGTAGTCCACTGCAGGACAAAGTCCTCTGACAACTCTCTCCACTCCGGTCTATACCTATGATTTTTGGGTTGCTGCCTAATAAAAAAGAAGGAACTCATGTTAGATTTTTGCGATGCGTCAAAAAATTATCACGACTTTCATATATTTATTCAATCACTACTGATTTTGAACAGACCATGATAAATGCTTCCAAGAAAGAATTTTCCTCAGTCACGCTTTATGGTTGTTTTTTCCATTCAGGACAATTTTTATAGAGGAAAGTATTCAATGTTGGTTTAAAAGTAGAGTATGATACTGACGTAGTGTTTTCAATGAGAACTCGAATGATATTAGCGCTGGAATTTAATAGTATTGATTTTCAATTGCTTTTAAAATGTTTTTTTTTTTTTTTTATTTCACATAAATGTGCAATGATATGTAAATAAAAATTTGATAAATTTAAAGTATTCGTTAATTAACATCAATCCTATTTTCATTTATTGTCTAGTAAAGTATGCTATGGATTCGAGCAACATAAATTTCGAAAAATTGCTTATTCGCATATCTTGTATTTCAATCAATTGTAAATTCGAACCAATACGGGTCTAGGAAGTGACCTGGTGATGTCTGTCTGAATCCTGTTTCTAGGTATCGGGAATTTCTTTGAACAGTCATGAATATGTTTAAGGCCAATTTACACTATCAATGGACACCTGTAGTTTTTTACTAGGGAAACGGCGAATACATGGATAATGATAGTGTAGACGCAAACAACTGAAGCACCATCCCTGAACGTGGTATTACCTAGCAAACTTTATATTTGAGCGTGGCCACCTGTATTACATGCCCAGTACGATGTTACCTGGCTAATCACATTGAATGGTGGATGTCGCTGCTTCAGCTGTACACATTGTTAGTAAAGTACCCATTGAATTGACAAGGGAAAAAAAAAAACACCTAACATTACACCTAATTGAGAAGTATAGAGAAAATCACTGCTTATGGAAGGTAAAATGTGAAGACTATAGGAAAAAAGTCTAAAAACAAAACCATATAAAGCATGTAAAAGAAATAATGGTAAGTGCACCGAGACAGTAAATGAAAAATTTATTTATTTATAAATATATATATATATATATATATATATATATATATATATATATATATATATATATATATATATATATATATATATATATATATATATATCTTACAAAGCTGGTCTTCATGAGAATAGAATATTTCATTCACGTATCTTATTTGTGTATTTAAGAGATGTATAGCCAGCTCGTAAGGTGATTTCCACTGGAACAGTAGGATTAAGTAATGAATGTAAATTACATAAGACTTTCATCATTCCTTCAGTTGCATTTTCATTCAGTTTCGTATATGTAAATTTACATTACTCTAAAGCTCGAAAGGTGAATTCCACTGTTCCACTCACGTATGATTAAGTAATGAATGTAAATTACATAAGACTTTCATCATTCCTTTAGTTGTATTTTCATTCAGTTTCGTATATGTAAATTTATATTACTCTAAAGAATAAAATTTTCATTTCACGTAGTTTTTACTACGAAGTCTTATGTAAACTTGTTAAAAGGTATATTGTATGACACACACGCTAGAGATTGCATCATGTTTCCACGTGGTTGGAAGTTACATGAAAATTCTAGACTAAAGTTTATTTTTATTTTTTTAAATGTTACGAGAATGGGTGGACATAGCTGAGAGAGAGTTGCCTCGCTAGCAACGTTAGTACCCCTTCTTCAAATTGCTTAGTTGGCAACCTTACGCTGCTACAGACAAGCCCCCAAACTCGAGAATGATTTATTAGAAGTTACTGGAACAAATTAAGTTAACATATAAGGACCTAGCAATACATAGGAGACAAAGAGATCCAGCCTATCCTTTTGAAAGAGCCAACGTCTGCCAGCACTCTCTCCAGCCACTACATAACTCCTCTCAAACGTGAATAGTTTTTTCCTCTCAAACGTGAATAGTGATTTTTCTCCAACATATAGGCTACCATTTATAGTGTTGTTTAAACATTGGTGATATTACTGTGTGTCTAAGTTAAAAAGTGTAGTGTGCTAATGTAAGTACATTTTATATATAGATTTTTTAACTGGTCCTGAGAGATTTTGGTTTGACAGTGAAGTGTATTTATTTTTGCTTAACCGTTCAGTAACCTTGTGTGAGCCTAAGGACGTGAGAGTATCAGTTAAGAATATAGAAGTGTAATTCTGATTTATTTTCTATAACTATTAAAGTGTCATTTATTCATGAATTGTCAAAATAAAAAATTTTCATAAATTAATTTCTTGAAAAACAAGTGACTGTATAATTTTTTATCGAGTGAGTATCTTTTTGTCTTAGTCTAAGGTCTAGTTAAGATTTGATATTTCGAGTGTTTAATTTTGGTGGTAATTTTTTGGAATTGGTCATTTTTTCATAGAATATATTTATTTTTGCAAAGTGTGTATTATTTCGATCACCAATACTTTTCTCAGTGCTTTGCTCGTATCCGCTGACTAAAATCCAAAGTAAAAGGTTTATTCAAGAATAGCTCCCGTTCAAAGTAAAGTAATCACCCATTTTGGTTTTGAGTGTAAAGTAAAGAGAGCTTTGAATATTCACTGTTCATATATGTTATTGTCTGGGAGTTACATACTATTCTCAGAGCTCGGAGGTTTTCTATTGTGTATCAAATTGGAGTTCGGGAATTCATGTCATTATATATATATATATATATATATATATATATATATATATATATATATATATATATATATATATATATATATATACATATATATATATACATATATATATATATATATATATATATATATATATATATATATATATATATATATATATATATATATGCGAATTACGTAAAATCCCAAACCCCAATACTCACCTCCTTTCTGTTACATAATTTTATACACGATAGAAACCTAAAAGTCTATAATACATTACACTCAAAACCAAACTGGGTGATTACTTTACTTTTAACAGGAACTATTCTTAAATCAACCTCTTACTTTGGTTCTTGTTCAGGGGATACAAGAAAAGCACTGGAATAAGTACTGGTGATTGAAATGATACAAACTTCACAAAGATAAATATATTCTATAAAAAGATTAACAATTCAAAAAAAATAACACTACAAGTTAATCACTCGAAATATTAAATCTAAACTAAACATTACACTAAGACAAATTGATATTTAGAAAAAAATATACATTCACTTGTTTCAATAAGAATTAGTTTATGAAAATATTTGATTTTGACAATTGATGAAAAAGTGGACACTACCACTGTAGAAAATAAATCAAATTTACACCCACATATACAAAACTGTTACTCTTGTGTCATGCTCACACAAGGGTACTGAACGGTTAAACAAAAATAAATACACTTCATTGTTTAACCAAGTTACACATGGCCAGTTGCAAAAACTTTACAATTCAAATTTACTTACATTAACATATTTCACTTTTGCATTAAACACATGATAATATCACCAACGTTTGAACAATGCACTACACAGTATACGTTGGAGAGAAATCACTATTCACGTTTGAGAGGAAACAATATGCACGTTGGAGAGGGGATATGTAGTGACTGGATAGATGCTGGTGAGAGGACTGGCAGACATTGGCTCATTCAAAGGGTCAGGCTGCATCTCTGGTTCCTATGCATTGCTAGGCCCTATATATATCAACCTCTTGTAAATCATTCTCGTAGCGTGGGGGCATGGCTCTAGCAGCGTAAGGTTACTAGCTTAGCAATTTGAAGAAGGGGTACTATCGTTGTTTAGCAAGGCAACCCTCTCAGTTAACTGCACCTACCTCCTCTCGTAACATTGAAAAAAGCAAATAATTTTTAGTCTTGAACCTTGTTGCAACTTCCAACCATGTGGAAACAAGATGCAATCCCTAGCATGTGTGTCATACAGCATACCTTTTAATATGATTACATAAGACTTCGTAACAAAACTACGTGAAATGAAAATTTTATTCTTTAAAATAACGTAAATTTACATATACGAAACTAAATGAAATTACAACTATAGGAATGACGAAAGTCTTATTTAATTTAAATACATTAACCTAATCCTACATGATTGGGACCCTCCTTACGAGCTCGCTATATATCTCTTAAATACAAAAATAAAACATGTGAAGAAAATATTCTACTCATGATAGACCAGCTTCGTATGAATATATATATATATATATGCACATATGTTTCTTTCCGGTTACGTTCAGTGGCATTTCAGATATATATCTACTTGGTCTCTCACCGGTCCTCGGGTAGGGGGGAGAATGATGTTACTTCTATATTTATGCTTTTAAAATGTCTATGATATTTTATACTATACTATAAAATGCAGATTGATTTCATAATTTATTGTTTATCAATAAAACTAGAATTGAATTTTGCGTCTTATTCGCCCCAAAAATTCAGATGAAATAAAAATAGGTATTGAGCATTCATTGACCATCCTTTTATTTGGCATATATTTAAGTGAACATCTATAAATATTTGTTCCAACACATAAACAAACTTTCTCTGTGTGTACACATCAGGATGCGTCAGTCCTTGGTTACGACTGACTTGGAATTCCTTAATGGTAATGCTGACTTATACAAGTAATTGTTTCTACATGGACTCTAACGTGTCTGACTTAGCATACAGCTAGCCCAGTAGATCCAGGGTGGTGTCGGTAGTTCATACATATATTTGTTCCCTTACAAATACAAACTCTGATTGAGAGGTATATAGTAAGACCAGTATACCTGTTTGTTGGCTAGATTGTTCATAAGATATATGCAATCCTCGAAACTTTTTCCAGAGTCTAGCATGACTCTTCCCTGTAGGGGGCAGGAAGCTCTAACATAGTGTATGATTAGTTGAAATGATGTATAACGGTAACATCATACGTCTTTAAGTCTAAATGACTAAGGAAAGTCTGTCTTGAGGTTATGGCACTAATAGAAAATCCACAGATACATTAATGCTCTGGTAAACTTCCATCAGGACGTCATGGCCTGAGCCCAAAAAACGGATTTTGAGCGAAGCGAAAAATCTATTTTTGGGTGAGATAGACATGTCATCCTGATGGACCCGCCCTCCTTTTTTACAAAAGGGCTGAAAGAATTCCTCCCGAAAGTACTGTATCAGTAGCACCTCGCTTAACGCTACAAGGAATAACAAGATGGCAGTCGGATATGACGTCATATAGGTACTCAAAACAGTAAGGAGTGGTGCCTTAATAACGGCTCCCCTCTTATTCTTGCCACTTTCCCTCTCGAAGCGTAAAGGCTATTCGGGGTGAAGATAGCTATGTGGCGTGTCAAGAATACGTCCTCTGATATTATGCTATATCCCTAAAGGTAAAAGTTAGGGATATTTGCGCCAGGAGTTAGAATTCTGGATACCTTAAGGTTAAATTCTCTGGGAATATCACTGTAGTCAGATATACCCTAGGAAGCTACTTTAAAGGAACTTCCATCAGGACGACATATATATATATATATATATATATATATATATATATATATATATATATATATATATATATATATATATATATATATATATATATATATATATATATATATATATATATATATATATATATATATATATATATATATATATATATATATATATATATATATATATATATATATATATATATATATATATATGTATATATACATATACAGTAGAACCTCTACACACGATCGTATCTACATCCGAATTTTCCAACATCCGAAGTAAAATTCGAGCAAATTTTTGACTCTACACCCGAATTTTATTTCGACACACGAAGTAGCAATTTTCGTCGTACCGGTTGTATCCGAATTTTTCGACACGCGAAGTATAATTCGAACACGTTCCGACTCTACACCGAATGTTTTTTTCGACACCCGAAGTAATCAATACTCGTACGCGTAGTCGGTGCTCATAGCGCCTGAAGTGTTTTTTATTTCCGCCGATAGAAGGCAGCACATCGACCTCGGAGGGACGCTCAATTAGCGCGGCTTGGGTCAGTCCTCTGTTCTCGCCGGCTTCGTGTGGTTGTGCTCTTTGCGTTGTGATATTAACTGTGAATTAATCGTGATTTTTTACGTGCATCCATTAACGATAATTTACGTAAATCATGGGTCCAAAAAGGCTTAGTTTTGCCAGTGGTAGTGGTAGTGGTGAGAAAAGGAAGAAGGAAATGCTTTCTATAGAAATTAAGCAGGAAATTATTGAAAAACATGAGCGTGGCATCCGCGTGAGTGAACTTGCTAAACAGTATGGCCGTAATATGTCGACGATCTCGACAATCCTTAAACAGAAGGAAGCTATTAAAGCAGTGAAACCTTCTAAGGGGATCACTATAATTTCCAAACGCCGTACCCCTATCATAGAAGAGATGGAACGACTTCTACTAGTGTGGATTAAGGATAGAGAGATCGTTGGCGACACCATCACCGAAACAGTCATCTGCGAGAAGGCGCACGCCATCTTTACGGACTCGAAGGAGGAGAGCTCTGTGGGTGATGCTGGGGAGAGTTCAACCGAGCCTTCCTTAGATGATTTCAAGGCATCTCGTGGCTGGTTCGAGAAATTTAAGAAACGGTCCGGGATTCATTCAGTTGTTCGCCACGGAGAGGCTGCTAGTGCGGACACAAAGGCTGCAACTGACTTTGTTAAGAAATTCGAAAATATCGTAAAGGAAGAAGGCTACGTAGAGCAGCAGGTGTTCAATTGTGATGAAACCGGGCTGTTTTGGAAGAAGATGCCGAGTCGAACGTACATCACTGCTGAAGAGAAGAAATTGCCTGGGCATAAGCCAATGAAGGATCGGTTGACTCTTGCTCTATGTGCCAACGCTAGCGGGGACTTTAAAGTTAAGCCCTTGCTTGTTTACCATTCAGAGAACCCTAGGGCCTTTAAAGCACACAACGTCGATAAGGATCAGCTTCATGTTTTCTGGCGATCCAACTCGAAGGCCTGGGTCACTAGGCAATTCTTTGTGCAATGGGTAAACCAAGTTTTCGGTCCTTCTGTGAAGAAGTATCTTCATGAGCAGAAATTGCCTTTAAAGTGCCTGCTATGCCTTGACAATGCACCCGCTCACCCCCCCGGACTTGAAGATGATATCTTCGATGAATTCAAGTTCATAAAGGTGCTGTATCTTCCACCAAATACCACCTCTATCCTCCAGCCCATGGACCAGCAAGTCATCTCTAATTTTAAGAAGCTGTACACCAAGCACTTATTCAAGCAGTGCTTTAATGTCACGCAAAGCACCAACTTAACTTTGCGTGAATTTTGGAAGGGCCACTTCAATATCGTGCACTGCTTAAAGATCATTGA
>NC_090731.1:86771034-86773534 GCF_036898095.1 Palaemon carinicauda
TAATAATAATAATAATAATAATAATAATAATAATAATAAAGTTAGCAGTAATAGTAATAATATTCAAAGCAGTCTTATATGTACAGCTAATGAAAGCCAATATTCATGTCTCATATCTTTCTAGGCAGATGGTTATTTATGTGGTATAGCACTTGATTCTTTTGGGAGTTATCTGCAAAATCATAAGATGAAAGTTGTGTTTGCGTTTCTTTTGTATTTATTTCACACATTTACAAAAAGAAAATAAATCCTATCCTGGTGCACTTAGATCATACTTCTCATTCATTAATAATTAGATGTTCGTTTTATAATCAACATCCTCAGATATAACTAATTCCTGTCTCAGTTAGTTGCCTGACTTCAACTTGCCAAATTCAGTCTATTTTTTGAAGTTAGAAGAAATTGGAAATTTACCAGTTTTATGTCAAGGTTTTTATTACTTATTGTCCATAAAATCCATTATCTACACTCGTTTTACTTGAAGTATGTTACAGTCTTAATGTGGTATGGGATTGGTTTATGAATAAAATAAATTGAAACCTGATCTATACCATTTTCAGGTTAAGTCTTTTTTCTCTCTAGACAGTTGTTTGTGAATTGATTTTAATCCGTCACTGGCGCAAAAATAATATTATATTTTGATTTTAATAGAAAGCAGTGGCAGTAGGCTTTCGGAAGTAGCAAGGTTAGGTTGGAAATTTTAGGCGCTGATTACTGATAAGAATTAAGGAAAGATGCCTTTCGGATGCTATTTAAAGAGACAGAACTTGAGTAGTTGGGAGTCGGTGCTGGGATTTTCTCCCAGCAAGTTGAAATCTTTTTCTAGGAAATAGTGAGAGTGCAAGTGTTAATTTATAGTGCATAGGAAGGTGAATTTTTTTCTTGGGTGCTTTAACATGATTGATAAACTCTCTCTCTCTCTCTCTCTCTCTCTCTCTCTCTCTCTCTCTCTCTCTCTCTCTCTCTCTCTCTCTCTCTCTCTCTCTCTCTCTTACCAGCCTATCTTTTTTATTTTGCTTATAAGTCATGTACCAACTTCATAATGCATCTTTTTATAAACCCAAAACTTTGTAGTCTGTAAATTGAAATGAGCATGTGTGATAAAACCCCTATGCCCCAAAACCCCTCTAGTTCTTCCCTTGCTGTACTTAGGGCTTCACAATTTTCCTCTTCTTTTTTCCATAGAATATTGCTCCTATCATAGTTTTTATTGTGTTTTGATTATGACCTAAAATCTTCTCAAAATATCACAATAAATATATGTAAAGACACAAGATTATTATGTTTTCCACGCATAAGAATCCTTATGAAACTTTAATAATTCTTTAGAAATCCTTTACAGATTTTCCATACTTGGTTTTGACAAGTATGTTATTTCTAAATCAGAAATAATAAATTTTTTTTAGATCGTAAGTTCCTGTCCGACAAAATAAGATGAGAATCAGCTGCTGAAGACCAAACACTAGAACTGAAATCGAAACAAGGTAGAATGAAAGAATTAAAACACTTCCTCAGAATAGATTGATCACCGAAAATCTTAAAAGATTTTCTCAATAATCCGATTTTTGTACAATTGAAGAAGAAAGACCAAATGTGTTTCCCAAAGGTAATTTTGCTGTCGAGAATCACAACTAAAATTTTAAAAGAGTCATACAAAATTAAAGAAACATTATAAATGCTGAGATCCGGATGTTGAAGATCAACTGACTTTGGCCTACTTACAATCATACTTTGAGTTTTGTTAGAATTCAAAGTGTTTGTCAGCATATGGCTAGGAGTAAAGGTTAGTCTGAGACAAAGATGTGTTAATGCTCTATGGCTGTTTAATAGTTTTATATAATGAAGTGATGAATAAGTCAGAAGAACAAACGATTTGAAAAAAAAAGCTCTGTATATGTGATATGGCATTTATAATGATTGCAGATGGTGTCATTGTATAAATGAAGAAAGTGCAGGATTAAGGAGTGAAACAAAATGCTATGATTATTTATGGACACCATTTTTGATTGGTTTCTATAAACTGGCGACCAGATAATAATGACCATATATGCTATAGAAATAAGTGGATGTTAGTAAATGTAAATTGTAATGGTAATATTATTACTATTACTTGCTAAGCTACAACCCTAGTTGGAAAAGAAGGATGCAATAAGCCCGAGGGCTCCAACAGGGGAAATAGCCCAGTTTGGATAGGAAATAAGGAAATAAATTACAAGAGAAATTTAAGAACAATAATAACATTAAAATAAATCTTTCATATATGAAACATAAAACCTTCAAAATTACAAGAGGAAGAGAAAGAAGATAGAATAGTAAGCCCGAGCAAAAGATCGCTTATCCAAGACAATGGGAGACCATGGTACAAGGCTATGGCACTACTGAATACTAGAGAACAATGGTTTTATTTTGGAGTGTTCTTCTCATAGAAAAGCTGCTTACTATAGCTAGAGAGTCTCTTCTACCCTTACCAAGAGTAAAGTATCCACTGAACAATTAAAGA
>NC_090731.1:86778534-86798534 GCF_036898095.1 Palaemon carinicauda
TATATATATATATATATATATATATATATATATATATATATATATATATATATATATATTATCTTCCGTTGCTAGTCCACTACAGGACAAAGGCCTCAGACATGTTCTTCCATTCCCAACTGTTTATGGTCTTTCTATGCCAGTCTATTATTATTATTATTATTTTTATTATTATTATTATTATTATTATTATTATTATTATTATTATTATCACTTGCTAAGCTACAACCCTAGTGTGAAAAGCAGGATGCTATAAGCCCAGAAACCCCAACAGGGAAAATAGCCCAATGAAGAAAGGAAACAAGAAAAAGTAAAATATTTTAAGCACAGTAACACTATTAAGATAAATATTCCTATAAAAACTATAACAACTGTAAAAAACCTAAGGAAGTGAAATTAGATAGAATAGTGTGCCCGAGTGTACCCTCAAGCAAGAGAACTCTACCCACGACAGTGGGAGACCATTGTACAGAGGTCTATGGCACTACCCAAGACTAAAGAACAACGGTTTGATTTTGGAGTTTCCTTCTCCTAGAAGAGCTGCTTCATAGCTAAAGAGTCTCTTCTACCCTTGCCAAGAGGAAAATAGCCACTAAACAATTACAGTGCTCGTCAATGCATCGTCTTCTTTTCCTTTCCCTGTTCTGTTTGCAATCTTTAGGGACAGATCCTGTTATTTTTCTTGTCCATCTATTATAATAGATGGACAGAACATATAATGACAATCCCAGATAATTATCTGGCATTGTCATTATATGTTCTGCCCAGATATATTTTTTTCACTTGCATTATGTGAAAATATCCTTATTATCATCAGCTGGTACTAGTCCACTGCAGAACAAAGGTCTCAGACATGTCCTTCCACTTGCATAAAGAGAGAGAGAGAGAGAGAGAGAGAGAGAGAGAGAGAGAGAGAGAGAGAGAGAGAGAGAGAAAGAGAGAGAGGGAGAGAGAGAGAGAGAGAGAGATAAATGTATATATGTTTAATCGTACTTATTTACTGTTATTTATATATATTTACGTATATATATATATATATATATATATATATATATATATATATATATATATATATATATATATATATATATATATATATACTGTATATACAGTGTATATATATATGTATATGTGTGTGTGCGTCCATTCGCATAAACATGAGTATGAATATGCGGTTTCGTGTTTAAATAGATTTTCCTTTTAGCCTTGATTCTCTTTCCTTTTTAGGTGGGCCGAGATCACTTGGGCGAGATGACCTAGACAAGACAGCCTTACTTGGTGAAGTCGTGCCTCTACAACTGCTGGGTATTGCAGGCTAAAGCAAAGGTGTTTGAAACTGAAAGGGCTATTGGAACATTTAAGCATTCGACCTTTGGTGTTTGGGCTTTTACTTCTCTTTAAATTTTGATTTCAATTTAATTCAACCCATCGTAAAAGATTTGTTAATCTATTTTTCAAATCAGTCTATTTCGTTATAAATATGCTGAGCAAACTGAATGTACTGCTTTATTATTTTCTCTACTCTTGGTGATAAGTGTGGCATTATGTTATTTCTGTTAAATAAACGCCTTAGGGCACATGTATGGGTTTATTTATGTACATTCATTCACTCTATCGTAAACTTTTAATAAAGTTTTCAATTGCAGCAATTTCTCAATATAAAACTTCATCTTCTAACCTGGTACCTAAATTGATCGTACTATATTCCTTAATTCACTGAGTAACTTCAGATGTAAATGACAAATTAACATTCAGAATTGTATCTCATCGATATTTTTTTTTTAAGGGGGGGGGGTGGGTTCTAGTATTTTTCTGCGACTATTTGCATGGAACTTCTATATCACGTCCCTTTGTTTGTATAACAGTATATTCATAAGTTCCTTTATTTACAATACATTCCTCTCATAGATAATTGCATTTGTTTGTATTCCAGTTTTTAGAAGCTCCTATTTTGCCTTGCCCCTAACAAGTTTTATTCAGCGTGTTATTTGATAAGTTTCTTTGATTATATTGCACTTTTTCAAAAGTTCTTTCGTTTGTATTGTAACTTATTATTAGTTCCTTTGTTTGTATTGCAGTTATTTTGGAAATTTGTATTGTACTCCTTTAATAAGTTCATTTGTCGACATTGCATCTGTTTTATAATTTTTTTTCATCGAATACTATATTTGCACAACTCTTTCATAATGTCCTGTGTTTGTATTGCGCTTCCTCTATAAGTTACTTCGGTTGTATTGCACTTTCTTCATATGTTTATTTTTTTCGTTGTACTTTTTTATAAATTATTTTTCTTTTTGCATTGGACTTCTTCCACAAGGTTTTTGGTTTGTAATGCATTTAATTCAGAAGTTCCTCTCCTTACACTACTCTTATTTCATAAGTTCCTTTGTTTGTGTAATACCTCTTTTATTAGTTTCTTTGTTTACATTGCACTTCTTTCATAAATCTCTTTTTTCTCTTGAGCTTCTCTCATTTATTACTTTTTCTTTTGTATTTCTATTCTTTCATAAGTTACTTGGATGGTAGTATATTTTTTCATCTGCCTTTACATACATACACTTATTTAACAGTTTTTTTTTCTTTGCACTTTTTTCTTCAACTCCTTTGTTTTATGGCAATTTTTTCATAAGTTTTTTAGTGTATTTCTTTCATGAGTACTTTTGTTTGCATTGCCTTTTCTTGCATATCACTTCTTTCATCAATTCATTTGTTTGTATTATACTTGTTTTAAAAAGCATCTTTAATTTACATGGTACCTTTTCCTAAGTTCCTTTGTTATTATTATTATTATTATTATTATTATTATTATTATTATTATTATTATTATTATTATTATTATTAGCCAAGCTACAACCCTAGTTAGAAAAGCTAGATGATATAAGTCCAAAGGCTCCAATAGGGAAAAATAGCCCAGTGAGGAAAGGAAATAAGGAAATAAATGAATGATGAGAATATTTAACATTAAATCATTCTAAAAACAGTAACAACGTCAAAACAGATATATCCTATATAAACTATTATCAACGTCAAAAACAAATATGTCATATATAAACTATAAAAAGACTCATGTCAGCCTGGTCAACATAAATACATTTGCTCCAACTTTGAACTTTTGAAGTTCTACTGATTCAACTACCCGATTAGGAAGATCATTCCACAACTTGGTAACACCTGGAATAAAACTTCTAGAATGCTGTGTAGTATTGAGCCTCATGATGGAGAAGGCCTGGCTATTAGAATTAACTGCCTGCCTAGTACGAACAGGATAGCATTGTCCAGGGAGATCTGAATGTAAAGGATGGTCAGAGTTATAAAAAATCTTATGCAACATGCATATTAAACTAATTGAACGACGGTGCCAAAGATCAATATCCAGATCAGGAATAAGAAATTTAATAGACCGTAAGTTTCCTTCCAACAAATTAAGATGATAATCAACAGCTGAACACCAGACAGGAGAACAATACTCAAAACAAGGTAGAATGAAAGAATTAAAACACTTCTTCAGAATAGATTGATCACCAAAAATCTTGTAATACTGTCTCAATAAGCCAATTTTTTGTGCAATTGAAAAAGACACAGACCTAATGCGTTTCTCAAAATTAAATTTGCTGTCGAGAATCACACCTAAAATTTTAAGAGTCATACAAATTTAAAGAAAAATTATCAATACTGAGATCCGGATGTTGAGGAGCCACCATCAGTGACCTACTTACAATCATACTTTGAGTTTTGTTAGATTCAACTTCATACCCCATAGTTTGCACCATGCACTAATTTTAGCTAAATCTCTATTAAGGGATTCACCAACCCCAGATCTACATTCAGTCGGATGGAATTGATGCAAAAGAGAGTAGCATCATCTGCATATGCAACAAGCTTGTTTTCTAGGCCAAACCACATGTCATGTGTATATAGTATGAACAGTAATGGGCCAAGAACACTACCCTGTGGAACAACGGATATCACATTCCTATACTCACTATGGTGCCCATCAACAACAAATGTTGTAATTATTATTATTATTATTATTATTATTATTATTATTATTATTATTATTATTATTATTATTATTATGGGCGCTGGAGAGGTAGAAGGTGTCATTGGGAAGTATGGCGTACCAGGTGAAAATGAGAGTAGTGAGAGACTGGTTGATATGTGTGTTGAACAAAAGATGGTAATAAGTGCTAGCTTTTTCAAAAAGAAAGATAAAAACAAGTATACATGGGTAAGAGTGGCAAATGGAAGAATAGTGGGAAAGGGCATTAATGGATTATGTGTTGATAACTAAAAGAATGTTTGGAAGATTGAAAGACGTTCACGTGTCTAGGGGTATGGCTAACGGTATGTCTGATCATTTTTTGATGGAAGGAAAATTAGTTGTAGCAAAAGAGTGGGGGAATAGAGTAGGTGGATGTAAAAGGGAGCTAGTGAGGGTTGAAGAGCTAATAAAACTGGGGGTAAAAAGTAAATATCAGGAAAGGTTGAAAATGGCTTATGACGAAGTGGGAGTAAGAGAAACTGGTAATTTAGAGGAGTGGAAGTTAGTAAAAGAAAATTTTGTTGGGATTGCAAGTGATGTGTGTGGCAAGAAGGTTGTTGGAGGCAGCATGAGGAAGGGCAGTGAATGGTGGAAGTAAGGAGTGAAGGTAAAAGTGGAAGAGAAAAAGAGGGCTTTTGAAGAATGGCTGCAGAGTAATAGTATAGAGAAGTATGAAAAATATAGAGAGAAAAAGGTGGAAGTAAAGCGCAAGGTACTTGAGGCAAAGAGGGCAGCTGACCTGAGGTGGGGTCAGGGATTGGGTCAGTCATATGAAGAGAATAAGAAGAAGTTTTGGAAAGAAGTGAAGAGAGTAAGGAAGGCTGGCTCAAGAATTGAAGAGACAGTGAAAGATGGAAATGGAAGGTTGTTAAAAGGAGAGGAGGCAAGGAAAAGGTGGGTAGAATATTTTGAAAGTTTACTGAATGTAGAGGATAATAGGGAGGCAGATATAATTGCTGTTGCAGGTGTTGAGGTGCCGGTGATGGGAGATGAGAATGAGAGAGAGATTACAATAGAGGAAGTAGGAGAGCACTAGCTGAAACGAGAGTAGGTGTGAGAGCTGAGATGTTGAAGGAAGGGGGTGAGACTGTACTTGAATGGTTGGTGAGATTGTTTAATGTGTTTTGTGTTGTCAATGGTACCAGTAGATCGGGTTTGTGCATGTATTGTATCTCTATATAAGGGTAAGGGTGATGTGCATGAGTGTTGTAATTCAAGAGGTATTAGTTTGTTGAGTGTAGTTGGAAAAGTGTATGGTAGATTAATGATTAATAGGATTAAGGATAAAACAGAGAATGCAATTTTAGAAGTCCAGGGTGATTTTAGAAGAGGTAGGGGTTGTATGAATCAGATTTTTACAGTTAGGCAGATATGCGAGAAATATTTAGCAAAAGGTAAGGAGGTGTATGTTGCGTTTATGGATCTGGAGAAAGCGTATGATAGAGTTGATAGGGAAGCAATGTGGAATGTGATGAGGTTATATGGAGTTGGTGGAAGGTTGTTGCAAGCAGTGAAAAGTTTCTACAAAGGTAGTAAAGCATGTGTTTAGAATAGGAAATGAAGTGAGTGACTGGTTTCCGGTGAGAGTGGGGCTGAGACAGGGATGTGTGATGTCGCCGTGGTTGTTTAACCTGTATGTTGATGGAGTGGTGAGAGAGGTGAATGCTCGAGTGCTTGGACGAGGATTAAAACTGGTAGACGAGAATGACCATGAACGGGAGGTAAATCAGTTGTTGTTTGCGGATGATACTGTACTGGTTGCAGACACAAAAGAGAAGCTTGACCGACTAGTGACAGAATTTGGAAGGGTGTGTGAGAGAAGGAAGTTGAGAGTTAATGTAGGTAAGAGTAAGGTTATGAGATGTACGAGAAGGGAAGGTGGTGCAAGGTTGAATGTCATGTTGAATGGAAAGTTACTTGAGGAGGTGGATCAGTTTAAGTACTTGGGGTCTGTTGTTGCAGCAAATGGTGGAGTGGAAGCAGATGTACGTCAGAGAGTGAATGAAGATTGCAAAGTGTTGGGGGCAGTTAAGGGAGTAGAAAAAATAGAGGGTTGGGCATGAATGTAAAGAGAGTTCTATATGAGAAAGTGATTGTACCAACTGTGATGTATGGATCGGAGTTGTGGGGAATGAAAGTGACGGAGAGACAGAAACTGAATGTGTTTGAGATGAAGTGTCTAAGGAGTATGGCTGGTGTATCTCGAGTAGATGGGGTTAGGAACGAAGTGATGAGAGTGAGAACGGGTGTAAGAAATGAGTTAGCAGCTAAAGTGGATATGAATGTGTTAAGGTGGTTTGGCCATGTTGAGAGAATGGAAAATGGCTGTCTGCTAAAGAAGGTGATGAATGCAAGAGTTGATGGGAGAAGTACAAGAGGATGGCCAAGGTTTGGGTGGATGGATGGAGTGAAGAAAGCTCTGGGTGATAGGAGGATAGATGTGAGAGAGGCAAGTGAGCGTGCTAGAAATAGGAATGAATGGCGAGCGATTGTGACGAAATTCCGGTAGGCACTGCTGCTTCCTCCGGGGCCTTAGATGACCGCGGAGGTAGCAGCAGTAGGGGATTCAGCATTATGAAGCTTCATCTGTGGTGGATAACGGGTGAGGGTGGGCTGTGGCACCCTAGCAGTACCAGCTGAACTTGGTTGAGTCCCTTGTCAGGCTGGGAGGAAGGTAGAGAGTAGAGGTCCCCTTTTTGTTTTGTTTCATTTGTTGATGTCGGCTACCCCCCAAAATTGGGGGAAGTGCCTTGGTATATGTATGTATGTATTATTATTATTATTGTTATTATTATTTTCCCCGGCTTAATGTAATCCTTCTCTCTCTCTCTCTCTCTCTCTCTCTCTCTCTCTCTCTCTCTCTCTCTCTCTCTCTCTCTCTCTCTCTCTCTCTCTCTCTCTCTCTCTCTCTCTCTCTCTCTGTATATATATATATATATATATATATATATATATATATATATATATATATATATATATATATATATATATATATATATATATATATATATATTATTTATATATATACATATATATATATATATGTATATATACTGTATATGTATATACAGTATATGTATATATATATATATATATATATATATATATATATATATATATATATATATATATGTATATATATATATATATGTATATATATACAGATATATATATATATATATATATATATATATATATATATATATATATATATATATATATATATATATATGTAAATGATATTATAGAGACTAATGAAAAACCATAATATATAGGAAGATCACAAAGTATTAACAAAATTAAGAAAAAATTAAGAATTTGTTTTTAAAAAAAATAATTACACTTATCCTTCCTTCCTTGATAGCTCTCCATAGGATGCTGGGACAAGTGAAGGCGAACGAGTACGAAAAATAAATAGGAAATTTAATTCAGATTCGTTTAATCGTAAATGGTTTTGAGTCAACCTTGAAGTATTTGATAGAATTTGGTTTCTGATGACACATTCTTTTGGAAACTAAATGAGCTCAAAATTGAGTTAAAAGTATACATATATGTTTCTAACGTTATGAAAACCTTTATATCCTCCTTTCATATTTTGTGCTTCAGTTTTAGGGAATCTATGGGAGTCTAACTAAAGTTTTCAAATACTAGATATAAGGTGTTAATTTGTTTGAGGTGGCTTTTAGATTATAACAGTTCGGCGAGATGGTTGCAACTGAGTTGTTCAACGAGACAACGAGCTTATATACAGAGCTGAGACCAAGAAAGACAAAATTCAAACAGTACAATATATTCTACAGCGGATATACATGAGGTGGACGTTGCATTTTGGATGGGGATGGCTTCAGGCCAACGAGTTGAGAGGTAAATGACGATAAATAGGAAACGGTATTATGATGTGGGTAGGGGACCTACTATGTCGACATGCATGTGGGCAAAATGACGCTGAGGTTGAGGAAAGGGGCCCACTCTTGAATCTGTGTATCAATGTACAGCACTTCTGAAGCTTGACATGAAGTACAGCCGTGGACCCAATCCTTAGCATCCTTAGTAATGCCATGCCAAATGAACTTTGTCCTCAGTAGCTGTGCAGTAGATCGGTGCGAGTGATGTGAAAATTCATGCATAAAATCAAACACCTGTTGGCTCATGAGGGCAGGTATCAACGGTCATGGCCTACCAGTACTGACATCACTGAGGAGGGTGGTGTTGGAGCCATCTTGGGTGACGTCTTCCCAACAGAGGGATGTGCAGTATGTCCTGTATGCTGGGTACTCTGGATCTTTTTGTTAGGCTTCTGCGAAGGCGTTGTAATCCAATCCCAGGTGAACAGCAACCGTGTTTCTTGAGAGGGCATCAGCAACAAGATTTATTTTCCCAGTGACGTTTTGAAGGACGCAGATGTATTCAGCCAGGGTGGAGAGATGTCGGTGTTGACGGGCAGACCAGGCATCAGATTGTCAAGTGAAGGCGTGCCTTATGGACATATGGTCTGTGCGAATGACGAAGGGAGTACACTCTAAGAAGTGGCAAAACTGATGGACAGCCAAATGCACCATCAACAATCCACAGTCTAAGGTACAGTAGCAAGATTCTGCCTAGGACACTTTTCTGCTGAAGAAGGCCAATACGTGAGCAACAGACCACCTGCTATAGTACTGCACCAATAGCAACATCATTGGCATCGGTAGAGAGAAGGAGAGGGGCACGGGAAAGGTGAGAGCAGCAGCGGTTGATAGGGCATTCTTTGTGTTGCTGAAGGCCACTTCCTGAAGGGAACCCACTTCAGATCTTTTGGCTTGCCCTTGAGGGAGGCATAGAGGGGGGCAAAAGTGGCAGTGATGACTGGCAAAACAATAGTTTATCATGCCCAAGAATTATTGTATTGCTTTGATGGTCGAGGGTGTGGGAAAGTTCTGACCAGCTGATACCTTCTCAGAGTGCCTTAAGAACAATACTTCATTGGCGCCAGAGGTACACTTGTCATACCGGATTGCAAGATTGCTCTATTGTAGGCGGTCGAGAACAATGAGTAGCTGACAGAGGTGTTCCTCTTGGGAGGAAGACAGCACAAGTATGTCAACCACATAACATACACAGATGGAGAGGTCTCCTAAGATCTCATCCATGAGGTGCTGTAAAGAGGTCCCATCATATCGAAGGGCAAAACAGAAGTACATGGCTGAATGCATAAGTCCCGAAGGTGGTGGTGATGGCGGTCTTGGGGATGTCTTCCGGGTTCATGGGCCCCTGTTAATACCTTTCAAGAAATCAAGAGTTGAGAATACCTTCAATTTGTGCAAAAAGGAGGTAATGTCAGCGATGTTAGGAAGGGGTAGTGGCCCCATCTCATGTGCATGTTCTGACGCCTGTAATCCCCATAAGGGCACAGGGAGCTATCCTTTTTCAGGATGATGTGTAGGGGCTGCAACCATGAGCTTGAGGCCTTTTGGCAAAGGCCCATTTTTTCCATTACGACAAACGTTTGTTTAGCGTCTGCCAAACAATCTGGAACCAGACATCGGAATCTGGCAAACACAGGGGTCCCATTTGTCTTGATACGGTGATAAATACTGTGCTTGCTGGGAACCGTGGGCATTTGGGTGAAGTTCAGGAAGGAAGACTTCCGGGCACGAAGTGAGGGGGTGGGCATAGGCATCTGTGGGTACGCTGATGTGGAGTGCAAGGACGGAGGGGAGGGGTTGAAGAGGTGTTGACGAGTACAGATCCGCGTTGACTAATTGTCATTGCTCCACATCAACCAGGAGGTGGAAATGTGTGAGGAAATCCACACCAAATAGTAATAATGTTAAATCGGCAACAAGGAATTTCCATTGCTATTTAATGCTCCCAAACTATAGTGCGAGTGTCTCGAACCTGTGGGTGGGGATTGCAGATCCGTTGGCAGCTACCAGACAGACATCAGCAGGCTTAGAATGTCCAAGTCGTGTCCTGTAGAGCGAATTTGGCAGAAGGGAACAGCAAGCACCAGTGTCTACCAAAAACCACATTGGCGTCAGTAAATGGCTATAGAGGTCATTGGTTGGGACATGGGCGAAGGGTGGCATATGTGGGTGGTGTGGGGCTTTGTTGCTGCTCCAGTACGGCACGTGATGGGTGTCTCTGTCCTACTGCATTCACGTCATTTTCAGTCGATGTAGAATAGTTGTTCTTTTCATCAGGAGAGAAGGTGTTGGTGGAGGTCTTTAAGGTAGTGAAGTGGCTATCCATAAAGGTGTCGACTTTGGTCATAAGTTTCTTCTTGGGCAAAATATCAACATCAAGGATGGCGGCGCGTACAGGGTCATGTAGGCATTGTGCCTAAAGGGCCAAAGTAGTTTCACCTCCCAAGGAGAGCCGTCTGTAGCAGGTTGCAGGTGAGCGATACTGTTCATTTCCCACGGGGCGAGCAAAGCCTTTTGTTTCCCCAACAGTTGTTGAGAGAGCTGAAAAAGCTTGGCTATATGGGCGGCTGGCGATGGTGAGTACTGTTCCAGGTGGTATGTTTTGAGGGCGTAGTACACTATTGGGTTGTCCATTTGCCACTCAAAGCCAATTGGAGATTTCCAGGAAAGTGTCCTCGGGGATTAATGCAATGACGTAGTCTGCTTTGATGCTGGAGCGAGTCATGCTCTTGATGCAAAACTGAACCTCGGTGTGCTGAAACCAAGTGAATGCCTCTGTACTGGCAAAAGGCGGTAGTTTCATCGATGTGACATGAGTAAAAGAGTCAGGGTCGGAGGGCGCTATTGTCAAACAGTAGGGCACAGCAGTGAAGGGAAGGTGGGAGGGAGCTGTCCTCCGGTGGTCACCAATTGTGCGAGGTGACTGTTAGGTTATAATAGAAAGGGGAGATCAATGCAACTGAGACAATGAGCTTATATAGAGATAGCTCAGAGCAAGAATGACAAAAATTCAAGCAATGTAAAACATGCTATAGCAAGTGCAAACAGGTTCATTATCAGTGTGCGGGAAAGCTAGAGATAAAAAGTGAACCAATTCCATTACAGTGTACGAGCGTGTATGTAACATGCGGTAAAAATTATTACAAATATTTAGTAATTTTTGCTCTTAAGCTCTCCACCTTATGATGATTCTAACAAATTTGTATCTTTGCATTTCACACTAAGATATAACATAGGAATCTCGAGGGAAAGAGTATTTTGAATAAAATGCTGTTATCTGTATCATGGTTCTGCGAATAATTGATACTTTGGTCAGGACGACGGTTGAAACTTCTTACCCGGGGAGGGTTTACGACTGAAAATACTATACTCTTCCCTCAGCAGGCGGATTTATCAAGTTTCTTTACTTCTCTCTCTCTCAAGTACGTTCGAATATGCTCAGGAATTCCTCGTAGATCTGTTCTAGTACTATCATTTCTTCTATTTCAGCCATCTCCCTCTCGTTAGCAGCCTCTGCCCATCTCTTCGAACATCGTCGTACCTTATAAGCGTAATCCAGAATAGTCAATTTCTTGTCCTTCCTCAAACTTCGGAACCTTTCATTATAATATTCAGGGGTCATCTGATATACTTGCAACACACTTCTCTTCACTTCTTGATACTCCTTCCTCTGGTCCTGAGATAAGGAAAGGTATGCACTGCGGCCTTTCCTAGTCATTACACTCTGCAACAACTCAGACCATTTATCTTCGGCCCATTGCATCGTCGATGCGACCGTTTCAAAATGATCAAAGAATTCATCATAAGCCTCTTTTGTGAACCTTGGAATTAACCTCTGGGCATTCGCTACATTAAACACAGGATAGGGCATAGCAGGGGTCACCTTTGTCTGCGATGCCGACTGTGCACGAGCATTCAACAGCTCCAACTCCCTCACATGTGGTACTATTTATCTGACTTCTTCCTTCTCTTTTTCTTCTCGTTCTCTCTTTTATTCTTCCATTTTCCTCGCATATCTTGCAACTTCTCGGGCTTCTCCTGCCTCTCTTTCCCTCACAGGTCAGGCTTTTTCCCTCTCTTCTTCTTTTCGTCTTGCTTCCATATCCTTCTCTCTTGCCATCATCTTCAACTTAATCAAATTTTCTTCTGCTGCAATTCGTAGAATCTAAGTCTCTATATCCCTTTCTGCTTTCATGCCTTCAGTTTGAGGGTCAACTGGTCCTTGCTTCGATATAAATTCTTCCTCGGCCTCCTTCAACAGTTCACGAGTGGCTACAATGTCTTGTTCCGACAATTTTCCCGAGTTTATCAATGTTTCTAAGGCTAGACACTTGATTTGGGCTTTAATCATTCCAATCATTGCAGGACCACCACATGCCATTAAAATAGAGAGCCACTGAGCTTTAATTACATTAGCTTCTGACAATTCCTGAACATTTGGGTTATTCAAAACCTCCTGGATATTAAACTATGCCATCTTGTACTTTTACAAAAAAAAAAAAAAAAATTTACCTCTCCAAAAAAATATACCCTAACAATACACAAAATCCTATCAACAATAAAATTGTTCCAACCTTTAATCAAATCACAGCCCTTTTATCACTAATATTCAAAACAGACTCACTCGATCCCAAATGTCTGGGCGCCAAAAATATACTATAATATGGTCCGGTGTCTGGGAACCCATATATAATATTATATGTATTACAGCTGGCAAGCTACACAACCTCTCGAATTCCGAACTCACCTGTTTGTTTTTACAATAAATCTGTTAAACTTGAAAATATTCATACCCGAGCTCTGAGACAGTTATATAACTCCCTGACAGCAATATATAAAGACACTGAATATTCAAAGGTCTCTTAGGTACACTCAACAAACACGGTAATTATTCTTAATAATTATCTAAAACCACCTCTTACTTAGATTCCTTAACAGGGGTATGAGAGATTTCTGAAATAAACACTGATGATTGGAATAATACACTCTTTACAAAAATAAATATATTCAATATAAATAGTGGTACCTCTACATACGAATTTAATCCGTTCCACAACCGACTTCGGATGTAGAAAATGTTCGGATGTGGAAACGAATTTTCCCATAAGAATACATTGAAATAGGATTAATCCGTGGTTGAGCCAAAAAACCTATGATAACTCCTTAATAAATTACTACACATAATTACACATGACAATATGCACTCTAAATTAGATAATAGACATGTAAAAAAAGAATAATTATCAAGAAATAATAAATAAGAAACGGGTTTTTAGCGTCACTTTACCTTAGAAAGTCCAGCGCAGGTGTCGGTCTTGCTACGCAGAGAGGAGACGGACGGGCAGCGAGGAGGTAGAGAGGGTGACTACGATAAACGTACACTACCGTAACTTATTCTAACTTACACTAAGTGAACTTTAACCTAACTTAGCTTATTTATTTTTTCTATTTTTATTTTTTATATTTTTTTTTACATTTTCTTTTTTTCTTTTTGATGATTAATTTTAATCACTTTCACTCTCTCCACTTAAAATTTTTTTTTTCTTCATTCTTTGCCGTTTTCTTTGAACCATTTCCTTCCTCTTCATCACGAGTTCGCTTCGTAGTTTTTTTAAAGAAGCTATCGATAGAAAGTTGCTTGGTACAGCTTTTCAGAATGTTTCGAAAATGAGTTAGGAAAACATCATCGAACTGCGCAACTACACAACAAACCTGCAATTTTTTTGGATGGTATTTGTCGATGAAGTCGACCACGTCTTGATATTTTCCTAACATCTCTTTATTTGCGCCGAACCTAACACATGTTCTACCTCCTCGATCCCTTCCTCGTCATCACTCATGTGCTCAGACATAGCATGGAGTTCCTTGAGCTCCTCTGTAGTAAGTTCGTCGTGATGTTCGGCGACGAGTTCCGTGATGTCATCTGCGTCGACCTCCAGACCCATGGACTTGCCAAGGGAGACGATTTCCTCTACGTCTTCCGCTGCACCCACCACGGGATCAGGTTCGGGGTCAAAACCCTCGAAATCTTGGGGAGAAACTGCATCAGGCCACAGCTTCTTCCAGGCAGAATTCAGTGTCCGTCGAGTTACTCCCACCCAAGCCTGATCTATGATCTTCAAGCAGTGCACGATGTTAAAGTGGCTTTTCCAAAATTCACGTAAAGTTAAGTTTGTGCTTTGCGTGACATTAAAGCACTGCTTGAATAGGTGCTTGGTGTAGAGCTTCTTGAAGTTCGAGATAACTTGCTGGTCCATGGGCTGGAGGATAGAGGTGGTATTCGGTGGAAGATACAGCACCTTTATGAACTTGAATTCTTCGAAGATATCATCTTCAAGTCCGAGGCGGTGAGCGGGTGCATTGTCAAGGCATAGCAGGCACTTTAAAGGCAATTTCTGCTCATGAAGATACTTCTTCACAGAAGGACCGAAAACTTGGTTAACCCATTGGACAAAGAACTGCCTAGTGACCCAGGCCTTCGAGTTGGATCGCCAGAAAACATGTAGCTGGTCCTTATCCACATTCTGTGCCTTAAAGGCCCTAGTGTTCTCAGAATGGTAAACCAGTAAGGGCTTGACTTTAAAGTCCCCGCTAGCGTTGGCACATAGGGAAAGAGTCAACCGATCCTTCATTGGCTTATGCCCAGGCAATTTCTTCTCTTCGGCGGTGATGTAGGTTCAACTGGGCATCTTCTTCCAAAACAGCCCGGTTTCATCACAATTAAACACCTGCTGCTCTACGTAGCCTTCTTCCTGCACGGTCCTTTCAAAGCTCTTCACAAAGTCAGCTGCAGCCTTTGTGTCCGCACTAGCAGCCTCTCCGTGGCTAACAACTGAATGAATCCCAGACCGTTTCTTAAATTTCTCAAACCAGCCACGAGATGCCTTGAAATCGTCTGAGGAAGGTTCGGTTGAACTCTCCCCAGCATCACCCCCAGAGCTCGCCTCCTTCAAGTCAGTGAAGATGGCGTGCGTCTTCTCACAGATGATAGTTTCGGTGATGGTGTTGCCAACAATCTCTCTGTCCTTGATCCAGATTAGCAGAAGTCGTTCCATCTCTTCTATGACAGGGCTACGACGTTTTGAAATGATGGTGATCCCCTTAGAAGGTTTCACTGCTTTAATGGCTTCTTTCTGTTTCAAGATTGTCGAGATCGTCGACATATTTCGGCCATATTCTTTTGCAAGTTCACTCACGCGGACTCATGCTTTTCAATAATTTCTTGCTTTACTTCTAAAGAAAGCATTTCCTAAGCCTTTTAGGACCCATGCTTTACGTAAAAAACCGTAAAAGGATGTACGTAAAAAATCACGATTAAAATACAGTTAATAGCAGAACGCACAGCGCACAACCACATGAAGCCGACGAGAACAGAGGAAGGACCCAAGCCACGCTAATTGAGGGTCCCTCCGAGGTCGAAGTGCTGCCTTCTATCGGTGGAAATAAAAAATACATCTGGCGCTATGAGTACTGTCTACGCGTACGGGTATTGTTTACTTCGGGTGTCGAAAAAAAATTTGGGTGTAGAGTAGGAACGTGTTCGAATTGTACTTCGCGTTTCGAAAAATTCGGATACAACCGGTACGACGAAAATTGCTTACTTCGTATGTCGAAATAAAATTCGGGTGTAGAGTCGGAAAATTGCTCGAATTTTACTTCGGATGTTGGAAAATTCGGATGTAGATACGTTCGTATGTAGAGGTTCCACTGTACAACACTGAAAGAATTTACATAAAAAAATTAACCACTCGAAATATTAAGTCTGAACAAAATTTAGGAGAAAAAAGGTTACGCTCTGAAAAATTATGTAATCACTTGAATTGAAATTAAATCTGAATAAACATTAGAATAAGACACAAGAAATAATTACACTCTAATGCTTAAACTCTTAAAGAACTTACATAAGTAACTGATGAACTTACTAACTTCACATATTTTCATTAATCTCGCTGGGCCAGTTACAAAGATTTACACAATGCTAACACTCACCACAACACAATAAATTCATAATTACCTTTAACGTCTTTCGAAACATTTCACCACATTACACACGATATATGTCGTAATTAAACTTGATTACTTTGGAGGGGACAAACTATAGGCTCTTGAGAGAGAGAAAAATTAACTTTCGCTCTTTCACAGGACAGCTGTTTCTCTTCTGCTGCTGTGCAAGCCTGGGCGCCTATATATGAACTTAGTTACTTCCAGAATATTCTAGGTCCGAGGTCTGGAAGCTTCGGGGTTGGCCTAACAGCGGCAGAATTATCAACTAGATCAAAATTCAGGGGGACGAACCTTGCTTTCAGGCAACTCTCAGACGCATACCAACGCAACGGTGAAATGACTCTCTCTCAGCTAGCTCCTCTCACCTTTGTCCTCAAAATAATAAAAAAAAAGATGAACCTAACTCTAGGTTTTTCAAGAACCTTCCAAAACATGTGGCAAATATAAGAATTGCATATTTTCTCACAAATATGACGCAATACCTCATAAAATATAAAAAAGATTTACATAAGCCCTTGTTCAAATCTCTTTTGGATTATGTAAAACTATTAAACAGATTACGTAAGACTTCATAACAAAATACGTGAAATAAAAAGTTAACTCTTAGAAATAGCGTAAATTTACATACTGATTTGAATAAAAAATACAGTGAAACTAACGACGAAAGTCTTACATAATTTACATACCAAACTCATATCTACATGAGAGGAACTCATCTTAAGAGCTGGCTATTCACCTCAAATACACAAAAGAAATATATAAATAAAATACATGAATAAATTATCTACTCTTCACTAGACCAGCTTCGTAAGAATATGTATATATAAATATATATATATATATATATATATATATATATATATATATATATATATATATATATATATATATGTGTGTGTGTGTGTGTGTGTGTGTGTGTGTGTGTTTAGCACAATAAAAATCGCAAATAAATATTTTAGAATAGGCACAAACCAAAATATCTCAATATGCCTCATTACAGTTTTTCTGAAGCTAAACTGGCAACTCTAGCACTGCAGATTACCACCCAAATCCTATAACTGCCATATCATCTAAAGCTTTGAACGTTAATTTCCCAAACCTCTGTTTGTATGGATGGAAGTAATCATGTGTTCGCTAATTTGTAGACTGGCTTTCGTAAGTTCCTTTGTTGTACAGATATCTCTTGATTTCTGGTCATAAATTCGTATGTCTGGTCTTGGTTGTCGTGGTACTATTAACCAAGCAATCACGAAGCCCTAATTTTAAAACTCAAATATATAGTATTTGACTGATCCTTTTTTAGCATTAGTATTGACTTTTTAGCTAATAGTTAGCATACAGTAGTTGATGGGCACCATAGTTACTGCAGGAATAAAATCTCTGGTGTTCATCATCTTTGTGACTTTGGCAGTTTAATATTAATGGCATACTGAAATCTATATTTTTGCTTATGCATATGATACCTTTTTGCATCGATTCAATATCTTGAGTAGATATTTGTGGTTCATGAATTTCTTAATAAGAAGGTGGCTCAAATTAGTGACTGGTGCAAATTATGGGGGATGAAGTTCAGCCATAAAACTCAATATACGATTATCAGCAGTTCTATGGCACTGGATCCTCCTCACCCAGATAATTTCATTAACTGTGTATCGTTAACTACATAGTTCATTCAGAATACTAAATACAATTCTTGATTGGAAATTCCCTTTTGAGAAACATACCCAATAGCTTCTATTTGAACATTTTTTTTTATTTATTGACATGTTTCATATATTGTTCTCGTGTTTAATGTTTAGCATCTGAATCTCATCTTTAATTTGTAGAAAATACTTAATCTCTAGTAAGTTCCTAATCTCTTATATGAATATCAATCCCTGACTACGAGTATGCTGGATAAGATTTTCTTTTCATTTTAGATTCTGACCATACTTTCTGTTTACAGCTTCACTGATTAAAACTAGAGTACCTATAGGTACTCTAATCAAAACCATCCACTACATAATACGAGGTAAGCTGTCAATTCTAATTGTCTTGCTTTTTCTTTCAAAGGTCTTAATAATTCGTAGTATTCCAGGAGTTTACTTCAGGATGTGATCAAATTGTGGAATGTAAAAAAAAATAGTTAAATCTGTGAAATTTCCGAAACATAAAACTTGATTCAATAGCTTTTTTGTCAAGCAGGTCAAGATAACTCTCGTATAACTTTTTTAGCTTACTATTTATAGGTTAAAGATGTCTGGTTTCTGTTCCAGTTTCATCAGGATAGATACTCACCAGAACTCCAGCCGGGCAAGCGCACACGTCACTGTGGTGCCCAACAACAACAGGGGCCTCATCCGTAGACAGCTTAAACTCACGATCCAGAGCGGGGATCGATCTGTTGCTATGCAAATGCTAGGCGAACACGTTACCACTCCACCACTCTTTTATTGTTTATTTTTCACTTCGTTTCCTTTCCTGTTTTTCTGCACTGGGCTGCAATCCTTATTTGAGCCCTTGGGCTTTTGACATCCATTTTATTTTCCAGCTATGGTTTCAGCTTGGCTTATGACGATGATAATGATAACAAGACAGGTGTATGTATGTATGAAGGCCAGCATTGGAAAGGTATGAGACTTGAGAGAGTGTAATGGGGTGAGTCAGAATCTGTACCTTGTTGAGTTTGAAGAGGATAGCATTTTTGTTGCGAGGTGATTTAATTCCAAAAGCAGGCCAAATCACACAGGGCCAGTCACAAAACAAATTAAATGGAATTCTTGAAATTAATAATAATGGAGGATCTAGGGAAACTGAGTTTGGTTGTTTTAAATACATGATTTCCTAAGATATACTTAAAACACAGAAAATGGTGAGGAAATGTTTTTTTTTTTTTTTTTTTTTTTTTTTTTTAATATTATTATGCGATAGTACAGAGCAGATGGAAGGAATGGTTGAAATATACGATATAGATATGTTAGATCATTGTGGTAAAGCTTAAGTTAAGGAAGATGGAAGTTTAGGTTGATGGATGGGTGAAATGTAGCTATATGAGAAGAAAGTAAGAATAACATTTGAAAAAAAAAATATTGAAAATGATGAAATGTTCAGTAAAAATAATGAAGAGATCATTTTAGATGCGTTTGTAGGATAAAGGGCAAAATCGCGTGCACAAACACAGGGAGATGGATGAAGAGGTTATGAAATAAGTTAAAAGAAAAATAGACATGTAATGTATAAGATAGGAAAATTAAAGTTGTGACTTTATGGAGTTGTTCCATACGGAAGTGAATACGGTCTGTGAGCAAATAGATCTCAAAATGAAAGAGCCAAATAGAGAAAATTTAATGTTGACCGAACCAAGTACATTCAAGGGTTCATGAAGTTCATATTTTTAGGATTTGTTGTATATGAAAGAGAAAACAGATGCAGTGCTGAATGATGCAATAGTGAAAGGGGATACTGGAATTTTGATATTTGCAGAATTTTGATAATGAGGCTGAAGATTGGAACATACAGGAGTTGATGGGATTACAATGTTTTGGTATGATGGTAAAGGGTATGTCTGGATGAACGAAATTCATCAAAGAAATGAGCGACAGTAAAGATTGTCCCCTTGCATAAGGATAGGGGAAATAGGGAAGACTCAAAAATATGGTCAAGCATAGGAAGTTTACGTTAGGCTTTTTGATGAGGAAATAAGACAGATGACAGAATCTATAGGGAAGAACAGTGTCAGTATAGACTATAGACAAAGAAGTGGTTGTATGATTCAGGTATTTGTTATGAAGCTGCTATTCGAGAAGCTTGAATATAAAGAGAGATGGCAGAAGAGTGCACACTTATACCTAGGATAGTTTATGATTTCTTAGATAGTAAGGTAATATCTATGTGCATGGCTTATATATTTTGTTGAAAGCAATAGAAACTTTTTATCATGGTAGAAAATCGTTTGTTAGACTTTGTAGACATGTGAGTTACTAGTTAAGTGTGAAAATGAGTATGAGACAAAGGTGTGCTATGTCTCTAGAGCAATTTAGTGTCTTCATGGAGGCAGTGATGCAAGAAGT
>NC_090731.1:86803534-86813534 GCF_036898095.1 Palaemon carinicauda
TATCGATGTTGTTTAATTCGGTTGTTAAGCAATTTTCCGGTTTGACACACATATTTCTTGTCATAACCAGTACATGGAATTATGTAAATAGAGCCACTATTATAATTTGGAGAATTATTTATTAGGACATTCTTTACCGTTCCTGAACTATTAAAAACTAAGTTTACTTTGAATATTTTCAATAAATCTTTTATGTAAGCAAAGTTTTCATTGTATGGAAGTGCCAGCACATTCTCATTCTTAAAAGGTTCCCTATTCTTGTCGGAATAAAATATATGCCTAGCTTTCTGTAGAGACTTGTCAATTAAAACTTTAGGATATTTTAATTTAATTCCTATGTCATTAATTCTACGAAATTCTGCGTCTATAAATTCGGGGCTGCAAATCCTTAAAACCCTTAAAAACATACTTGAAAAAACAGAAACTTTTACACTAGTTCGATGATTTGAATAAAAATGAATGTGGGAGCAAACATTAGTAGGTTTCCTGTAAATATAAAAAACAAAGCCTCTATCGTTTCTATGCACTAAAACATCTAAAAATGGCAATTTACAATGATTCTCTTCTTCAATAGTGAATTTTATGGAGTATACTAAACTATTTAAATTTTCCAAAAAAATATTTGTTTGGCCTACATATGAGAATCTAAATATAGTTTTGGAAAAGTTAAATAGTTTAGTATACTCCATAAAATTCACTATTGAAGAAAGCATAGTTTACTTTACTTGAAAGTAAAAAAAAAAAAAAAAAAAAAAAAAAAAAAAACGTGACTGTTCTGCTGCATTTCGCTTTCAGTACACATAGACCCAAATTCTCACAAAAAGAAAAACAAATAGCAAGTAAACTACAAATTCTCAACAAAGCAAGTTCACATATATCATAATAGTATTTGTGCCTTTTACCATGAGAAAATAGGAACTGTAACAATATGAAAACATAAGATACATAATATGAATAATTGAAAAATCAAGAACCAAAATACTCAAATGTTACATATTAGCAAATGAAATCTGAAACAGACTTCCATCATTAAAACATATCATACAAAAATACTCATTATCGGCAAATGTATTTCAAAGACAATCCAAAAAGAGAACTAATCATCAATCAACACTACACATGTCTGTATTCATGATATACTGTATGATTTACCAAGAGAACATATAATAGAGGACAGTGACGGCAAAGTTACAATTTGTACAACAGAAAGTAACCCTTGTATCTAAAAATAGTTATCTTTTCTAATTCCTACAGTCCATTAGTGGATGCAGTCATCGTACAAAAAGATTAATGCCCTCATATGTCAAGTCTACACTCTGGCTCAGTCAATGGACTCTCAGTCTGAAAGAGATCTAAGATATAGTACTGGTAATCACAACATATTAACATTCATTAGGTTCAAACCAAAAATGATAGATGCTAGCAAAAAAAAAAAAAACTCTCAAATTACCTAAAAGAAAAGTTTCAAACAAAAAAAAACATTCCTCGGAAAACCAACATATGTGCACATATCCTAAATATTCCCTTTCCATAGATACTTTCGTATCTCCTGCGTATACCTAGATACACTATAGTTATCATTAAACAGTGACAATAATAGCTATTAAATGTGTCCATTGTACATAGAAAAAATATCATTACAAATGTTACTAGTCATAATATTCTCATATAGCTATATCACACTAGTGAAGTGTTTACAAACCAAGGTACTAGTATATAAAAACAAAAACAAAAACAGCTGTGCCAAAAACTAACCAATGCGCATCACCATCAACAGTTAACTAACTATACCATACTTACAAAAAGTACCATAGTCAAACAAAGCTCTGTTCCTCCACTCGAAACACTTCTGCAGGCCTTTGCAGATATCCATGCAAAAAAGCAACAAAATAACAAAATGGTACCATTATAACTACTCATTTGAGCCATGCCTATACTGTGCATTAAGTATGACATGCTTGGGATCCCCGGAACCAACCCCACTGCTGAGGTGTTCCCCACACCTCCGCGTTCATTACAAGAACCTTGGCGTCGGCCCTTCTCAAAGCATCTTGCTTGAGGACAACAAAGCAACCTCTCCTACGAAAGGGTCTGCCAGCATAAAAGTCTGGCCTCCTCTTTTTCCCCTCCATCGGGGTCAGGTAGGGCAACAAAAAGCATCAAACCAGAACACCAGTCCAACCAGACGGTGAAAAAAGAAAACAATTTCTCATCATCCACAACAGGAATGTCCAAATTTCCAAGTTTTAATCAGCATCTGCCAATTCACAACAAGGGACATAAAAAAAATCTAAGGGCATCTCGATGCCCGAGTACAGAAAGTCTCTCTCTCTCTGACACGCTTTTCCCAAGCGCGCCCGCATGACAACATTGTCATCGGGGCCATGTTTTCAAATTTTTCATGTACAATCTGGGCAAACTGCTTTAATCAATTTCCAGAGAATAAGAAAAAAACTTCAAAGTAAAACTTTCTTACTTCCCTATCCTTAAGGGACAATCATTAGCCCAAAAAAATCTCTCATCCATTCCACACTTTTTTTTTTTTTCATCCTGCGAAAATCTTGTATCTCTCTCTCTCTGCACACCTCATACCTTCACGCGCACGTATGCAAACGCAAACATTTACACACAGGGATTCTCATGGGTCGAATTCTGCTGGCCCAAACTCTCCAATAGTCACCAAAATCTTACTTCCTCGCATCTTTCTTACACTTCTTAGCGAGCAAAGAACTTACAGCTAAAAACGTCAGAATAAGAAAACAAAAAAACATAGCATGCCAAAAAAAAATACTGAAACCAAAAAAACAAACTAAGCTCAAAATCTTAAAATTATGTCCTTAATCTATACACAAAACAGGCATCACGGCACAAAAAAAAAAAAAAAAAAAAAAAAAAAAAAAAAAAAAAAAAAAAACAGAGTACATAACAGTCTCGTTTGACCTTTGAGACAAGTCACTGAGACTTACATAACTCCGAAGGGCAATTAGCTAGCCTCTTATTGGTCTCTGAACATACACAAAGCCATTAAAATACTAGGCTTTATCTCATGGATTCACCGAATCACTTAATTACAACCAAATCCACCTTTTACATTATACCATGACACCTTTTTTCTTTAACATAATCTGACATAAAACATAACTCTTTCTTATCAGCCATTAATTAACTAACGAAGGCAACGGTATGGCTACTCATTGTCACCTTCTAACCCAAAGTTTGTTTTGTTGATGATTCCCTCGATACTCAAAAATAAGTAAACAACTTAAAAACTCATTACATGAATCAGAGTTTATTGCTTGACTAAGCTATTCTTCAAAACACAGGGCGCCTGTCAAGTCTTTTAACACCACTGCTAAAATTACCGTGTCACCAATATCTGGTTTTACAATCATTCTGATCATTTATTTTATTCCTTGGCACAAACAAAAATCTACGGCAACTTCTTCGCCGTTTCTCAAATTTTTCACATTACTTATTTGTTCTCGCGAGTTAAATGGAGCTGACAAACACATAAGAACTCAAATTCTCTTGTCTATATCATGTTGCCAATTATTACCTAAAAACAATCAATTTTTGTTCACTTGTCACGATTTTTCCAAAACACACAACCCTATACACAGTTAGAAAATAAAGATTTAATTCTGACCTTTAAGTAAAAAGAAATTACGTTACTTGTCAAAGTCTTACGTTTCTTTTCAAAAAAAAAAAAAAAAAAAAAAAAAAAAAAAAACTTATTCAAGATGTGCTCTTTAACAGTGACTGTGACATCATAATGCTTACTCAAGGAATTCACACGTCATCTCATTCGTTTCATTCATCCTCCCTCATATCAGCTGACTCTAATCGGGTACCCTTCAAACCTAAAATGCATTCACACTCCCTGTTAAATCATTTGACATTACTTACTCAAAATAGTTTGTTAACAATGCTCGGTGTCATCAATCAGACCGAACACTGGCAAACAAATCACTTATGACATTGTAAATAAAAGAAACCAAACGCAAAATTTCTAAATCTCCTACGTGACATTACTAATTGCTTAACAACTGTTAACAACCGAACCCATTTATGTCATTACGTTAACAAACAAGCCTTCATTATTTAGGATAATCTCAGACCCAAACCAGCAAACAATAACTTAACTCTTTCTCTTAAAACATTTCATAACGATCTAAGTAGGCTACTGATCGACAATACGGAGTATGACGTAAGAACAAATATTGTGAAACAAATTACCCAAATTACCAATGTACCTAATTTACATTTCTTTCTCCATAATTTTACTAAGTACATACTCAAAAGGGACATCATAAAGAACTTCATAAATTACGTTTTAACACTGAATTTACAAACTTACATTTCTTCTCTCGAATTAAACAACTTATTATTGTTAACACAGAATTATCTTAACATGTGACTTTACTTCTTTTCAAAAAAAAAAAAAAAAAAAAAAAAAAAAAACATTTAACATGTTTGACAACGAAGGTCTCAAAAAAACAAACTTAAACTATTATAAACCAAAGAAACTATGCAATGAAAACTTATAGTTCATACAGCATAAAGAACAATTTCTCATTTAACCACACAGCAACAAAATCAGTCTGATTTTCTTCTTTTGTGAAAAGAAAAGTTAATCTTTACTCGAAGCTTTAACATTGAAAACATTTTACTCGACTATTTGCTTTCTTTAATCTAAACTAGTGTTCTTTCATTTAACTTTAACATTACGTAAAGAAAACGGAATGATAGCTTCGTTACTCTACACACTTTTACAAAATATCAAAACATATCAGTCAATCATAAAACTACAGATTTTGTACCACGTTACTTAACTTATGTGTAAGTTAATTGCTGTGGGTCGCCTTTGGGTCCCTCGTCCTAGAGTTGCTGTCTGGGACCTCTTCCAATTTTCGGGATTGTCCTTGGCCTTTGTGGGCGTGCCATTTCTATCAATGTGCCCGCTGCTGGTGCTTGGACGACAAATTCCTTTATGGTTAGGGTAATCAGACACATTCCCCCTGCTTCCGTTGACAGGGTCCATAGTAGGGTCCTGGGTCGTCATTTCAGATGGCAAGTTTCGATGCTGTTACTCCCGCGACGGGAAACTGAACACAACGGCGATTTTAGACGTACATGAGGGCGTACCGTCTTCTCTTCCAACAGGAACATTGCCATGTCATCCTCTCTAGGACGGATGTGTTCCTTACAGTTTCCTCCCTTGGCCTTCGTCTGTTTCGGCCCGCTCGTCTCGACGGAAGGGCGCTAAGGTCTCCTCCCTGCTGGTCCTCCGTGGGTGACTGATTCACTAAACTTCTCCTAGCTGCTTCCTTCTGGACAAGAACATATTTACATAAATGTTCATGCAATCTGGAGGTACTAAGGCCTAACCTCCATTGTAGGTGTATTTTCAAATGTGCCCATGAACTGGGTTCAACAAATTCGAGATCTCTCCTCACTTTCCTCTGGGTATTTCCTCGAATTCTCTGTTTCGCCACAACGATTTTTTGACGATCGGTCCAACACTGCTCTGACATCGCTGCTTCCACAGAACTCAGAAATGTTTCGTATTCGCTGTATCGTCCATTCCCTCCAGCCCAGGGTTTGAACCTATCTTTTAGTGAAGGGCTGTTTTGGTAAACTCTCTGTAGTGCTAGTTTCTCCGCGCCCGCCGATGTTCTAATAAGGACTTCCATTTCGATGAAACTATTATCCTCTCATGTTGTAATTTCGTAATTTCAGTTCACTTCTTAGTTGAAAGAAATCCCACTATCGCACCACCATTAATTTGTCCCAAATCACGGACAAACAATTTTCATAAATATAATTCAGGAAACGGGATAAGACAGATGCGATTCTGTTCTTTTTACACAGTCAGTGAGCACTTAATATAATTTCCTTAAGTCAATTACAAATCAATTCCTTTAACTGACTACTGAATGAGGGCTCTTACAAATATTCAATTCACATCTATGTTTGGGCAGAGACTACAACCCCGGGAGACCAAGTATAAGTTACGTTACCTTGCAATGAAAACTACAAGTATAAATGGCTTAGCCTTTTAGCCCCGGGCACAAACGGGAAGGACGTTAGCCCTTAATCGTGGCTCTCTTCAAACTGATCAAAGGCATGGTAGGCGAGGAAGGCGTGATCCATGCGCGTCATGGGGTTGGTGCCATCTTGCCTGGGGGGTCCTGGGTATGGGTCCCCTCTTCGAAATGAGAGCATTGCCCAACGGTCTCTTGGCTGCAGCCTCCGCGACCCCCTTGCCTGCAACGACAAAGTTGGAAATAGAAAAAGGACCTAGTCATCATGTATGAGACACCAACGGCCTCAGCGGTGCCAGTCGGCGCTGACACTATGTCTGTTACTCAAGCGAAGGCAGCAGAAGAGGTCATCGGCATGACCCCAATCTCTTCAAAATTATGTTATTACTTGTGACAGTCTAAATAATCTCTCCAGTTATTCCTGGCTTTTCTTTTGACCTCACTATCAATATTGGAATACTTAGCATGCTCTTCCTTGTAATTTTCACAACTTCCTCGAAAAGTTTCAACAATCAATTTCTGTCTTTGTCTCCTTATTATAGTATCGCAAGTATCATTTGATACCCATGTTTTTCTTCTTGTAACTGTGTGTCCCAAGACTTCACTACCAACTGACTGATATATGTTCTTAATATCACACCATTCTTCATTAATTGTCTGTTCTTTCTTTCTTAAAGTCTCTAAGATGGCAAATTGATTCCTACATTCAATTGCAAATGTTTCTCTGTGCTCTTCTTTTAAAAGCTTAGTTGTATAAAAACTATTTATTCTATCTATCTTTTTGTTGGGTGATTTTAGTTTTAATTTCAGTGAGGCAATTGGGAGCTGGTGATCACTACCAATATCTGCACCTCTTTAGCTTCTCATGGTGAAGTCCATGTATACTTGTGAATGTTCTTGTGTTGAAAGGAGCACTTCCAATGACAAGATTGTTTGCTGAACAGAAACTTATGAAATTTACTCCATTTTCATTTACAACTTCGCCAAGACCCTCAAACCCCATCACATTCTCTATCCCTTGATTATTTCTGCCAACTTTAGCATTGAAGTCACCATTCCATATCTCTTTCTGGGATCTCATCTATTACACTCTGTCATTCTTCATAGTATTCATCTCTATTTTCTTCAAGTGAATCATTTATCGGGGCATAGCAAACTATAATACTCATGCTGCAATGCTTTGATTTGATCTTTACTTGTAACAAATTACTATTTACACCTCTCCGCTCGGTTAATGCCTTTTCTGCTCTTGGTGTCATCATCATTCCTACCCATTCTCTTCCAACTCCATCTGATCTTCCTGAGTAGATATATACATTGCCTTCGTCTAGTTTCCTTACCAATTCACTTACAACGTGGGGACAAGTTATCCAAACGATATTTCATAAATTCACTCTCCACCTGCTGTAACTTCCCAATCTGATTCATGATTCTAACATTCCAATTACCTATTTTCAATTTTTCTTTAGTATTTATAAACTGGGAGATTTGTAGCAGCCAGCTATGCCCGGGATTTGGGGCCATTTTCTCATATTCTCTTTCCATGCCTGACTAAATCCGTAGAGGATTCATTGGCTAGATATATCAAAGCATAGCCAGTTCCTTGTGATGCGCAGTGCCTATCTAACTAAGCCAAGTGACCCTGCCGGTCCATACTAATTCTAGTAAGATCAACCGTCAGGCATCAGGAGTAAAAGCCGAAGAGACAGTTTGTCCATCTCCTTAAAGCCGATCCATAACCCTACTGATAGTGACTTCATCCAGATTTAGGGGGGAATTTCCTACACACCCAAACTCTCATTACTCCACCAAGTTGCTCATCCGCTTATATGAGTATCACCATTGGCAAACGTGGATTGCTAAGATATACTGCCTAGCTTTATGGATAATATAATGATAGGGCATCAAAAATTCAACTCTTGGTATTTTCTAACTCTATATTTGATGCTTTGTCTTTATAACGATTAAATGCAATATACTTTCAGATTATTGAATTTTATGTTAATCTATGCAGAATACCCATAAAACATAAGGAGTTTCTTCCATTTACACTCCTTGTGTAAAATTCGCTCTAAATTAATTATTTCGGAACAGTAGGGGAGAGCCAGAACACTAGCAAATAGAAATCAAGTACTTAGCACGGTAAATATACCGCCTAGTATGGTAAATATATATATATATATATATATATATATATATATATATATATATATATATATATATATATATATATATATATATGTATGTATATATATATATATATATATATATATATATATATATATATATATATATATATATATATATATGTTCTCACAAAGCTGGTCTAATGTAGAGTAAATACAGTAGTTTGATAATGATTTTATTTAAATTTCATTTGTTCATTGAAGAGATGAATATCTAGCCCTTAGATTAGCTCCTCTTATGTAGAATTAAGTATATTATATAAATTACGTAAGACTTTCGTCGTTAATTTCATTGTATTCCTTATTCGAGTCAGTATATGTAAATTTACGTTATTTTTAAGAATTAACTTTATTATTTTGCGTATTTTTCTTACGAAGTCTTATGTAAACTGTTTAAGAGTGTTATTTGATCATCTACAATATGTACACCCAGCAACAAAACCGGTGTCGTCTCGCCAGACCTGACTTGGAGTGATGGTTTGAATGTGGTGGGTACAGAATTTACCAGTAGCACTCATAGAAATGCGATGATTAATGATATATATATATATATATATATATATATATATATATATATATATTTATATATATATATATATATATACATATATATACATATATATATATATATATATATATATATATATATATATATATATATATATATATATATATATATATATATATATATATATTAGAGGGATAAATAGGTCTTATCTCTTATTCCTATAGGAAATGCAATCGTTTCCGATAATAGTGATCGAAAAGTATAATCACCCTGATATATTTCAATTCCTTAATACATTTCTCTATAGAACATCCTTAAATACTGTGGGAACTGACTATTCCAATTAATATACGTCTGAATGATAAAGCCTTCGTTTGCATTATCCTAGCAGCTGCTCTCTCTCTCTCTCTCTCTCTCTCTCTCTCTCTCTCTCTCTCTCTCTCTCTCTCATACCTGTATCTAGTAGTTGGATAAGGACACACTTTTTTATGTTATTTGGATGTGCCCAAGGATCACACAAAACCGATAACTACTTTGCAAGCTTGCGTTGGATTTGCATTTCTTTTGGGGGAAAATCCCAAGTTCCAAAGATGTTCAGTAACTACCTAAAAACACAAGCAAACCTAAACCACTTGTGATATTGGTTGATTTTCAGGCGTAGTCGCTGGTCACGTGGTTTAATTTTTATTTTCTATCAAATCGCAGTTTGGTTATGGATGGTTTGTTACCTCACTGAACACCTCTCCACCATGATCTTTAACCCCCACCTGATTATAGGTCTCGTAGTTATGATGAGATCCTTCTGATGGAAGTTCTTAGGAAAATTAAAAAACAAAATACTAAGACGACAATATTTCATACATTTATTCTCCAGGTGTTTACAATAATTTCATAACTACAAATAACGAAGTAAATATGCTAAAGACTGATTGAACAGATATCGAGAGTAATAGATTTCTTGAAGAGCTTACCGGGGGAACACTTTTAAGGTGTTGGACATCGGACATGAAACGACAAATAAAATCATAATATTACGAATACTCAATGCTAAGGAAATATTTCCTTTTGCCTTGGGAAGGGTGAAGCCGGCTAGACTCGGACCTTTGAGCATTGAGCAATCGTCACCAGGGAAGTGGGTTCGCTTGGAAGTGAGCGACTTGCCCAGATAATTTGATTGATTGATCGATTGATTAGAAGTTTTCTGTTATCCTGACCTCTAAGTTTATTGACAGTGAATCATATAATATGAGTAAACAATGTGT
>NC_090731.1:86818534-86821034 GCF_036898095.1 Palaemon carinicauda
AAATAGAAGTCAAAGAGCCCCTAATGCTAGAAGTAATGCTCCTCAAAATCGAGGTAAAAAAGCCCCTAATGCTATATATAAGGCTCCTAAAAGAAGAGGTCAAAGAGCCTCTAATGCTAGAAGTTATGATCCTCAATATAAAGGTCAAGAAACCCCTAATGCTATAAATAAGGCACCTAAAAATAGAGGTCAAAGAGTCTCTAATGCTACAAGTAATGGACCTAAAACCGAGGTAAAAAAAGTCCCTAGTGCTAGAAATAAGACACCTCAAAATAGATGTAAAAAAGCCCCTAATGTTATTTAAAAGGCTCCTAAAAATAGAGGTAAAAAAACCCCTAATACTATAAATAAGGCACCTAAAAATAGAGGTCAAGGAGCCTCTAATGCTAGAAGTAATGCACCTCAAAATCGAACTCAAAAAGCCCCTAATGCTATATATCAGGAATCCTACAAATAGAGGTAAAAAAGCCCCTGATGCTAAATATAAGTCTCCTAAAAATAGAGGTCAAAGAACCTCTAATGCTTGAAGTAATGCACCTCAAAATCGACGTAAAAAAGCATATTATGCTATAAATAAGGCACCTAAATATAGAGGTCAAAGAGCCTCTAATGCTAGAGGTAATGCACCTTAAAATCAAGGTAAAAAAGCCCCTAATGCTATATATAAGGCTCTTACAAATAGAGATAAAAAGCCCCTAATGCTATATATAAGGCTCCTGCAAATAGAGATAAAAAGCCCCTATTGCTATATATAAGGCTCTTAGACATAGAGGTCAATGAGCCTCTAATTCTTGAAGTAATGCACATCAAAATCTAGGTTAAAAGCATCTAATGCTATAAATAAGGTACCTAAATATAGAGGTCAAAGAGCCTCTAATGCTAGAGGTAATGCACCTCACAATCGAAGTCAAAAGGCCCCTATTGCTATAAATAAGGCACCTGAAAAGAGAGGTCAAAGAGCCTCTAATGCTAGAAGTTATGCACCACAATATCAAGGTCAAAAAGCCCCTAATGCTATAAATAAGGCACCTAAAAATAGAGGTCAAAGAACCTCTAATGCTACAAGTAATGGACCTCAAAATTGAGGTAAAAAAGTCACTAGTGCTAGAAATAAGACACCTCAAATAGAAGTCAAAAGCCCCTAATGCTATATATAAGACTCCTGAAAATAAGAGGTAAAAAAAACCCTAATGCTATAAATAAGGCACCTAAAAATAGAGGTCAAGGAGCCTCTAATGCTAGAAGTAATGCACCTCAAAATCGAGGTCAAAAAGCCCCTAATGCTATAAATAAGGTACCTAAATAAAGAGGTCAAAGAGCCTCTATTGCTAGAAGTAATGCACCTCAAAATCAAGGTAAAAAAAGCCCCTAATGCAATATATAAGACTCCTACAAATAGAGATAAAAAAGCCCCTAATACAATATATAAGGCTCCTACAAATAGACATGAAAAGCCCCTAATGCTATATATAAGGCTCTTAGACATAGAGGTCAAAGAGCCTCTAATTCTTGAAGTAATGCACATCAAAATCGTGGCCAAAAAGCATCTAATGCTATAAATAAGGTACCTAAATATAGAGGTCGAAGAGCCTCTAATGGTAGAAGTAATGCACCTCAAAATAGAGGTTAAAAGGCCCCTAATGCTATAGATAAGGCACCTAAAATAGGGGTCAAAGAGCCTCTAATATTAGAAGTAATGCTCCTCAAAATCGAGGTCAAAAAGCTCCTCATGTTATATATAAGGCTCCTAAGAATAGAGGTCAAAAAGACCCTAATGCTATAAATAAGGCACCTAAAAATAAAGGTCAAAGAGCCTCTAATGCTACAAGTAATGAACCTCAAAATCGAGGTAAAAACGCCCCTAATGCTAGAGATAAGACACCTCAAAATTAAGGTAAAAAAGCCCGTAATGCTAGAGATAAGACACCTCAAAATGGAGGTCAAAAAGCCCCTAATGCTATATATAAGACACCTCAGAATAGAGGTAAAAAGTCAGCTAATGCTAGAGATAAGACACCTCAAAATAAAAGTAAAAAAAGACTCTAATACAAGAGATAAGGCTCCTTGAAATACAGGTAGAAAAACCTCTAATGCTAGAGATAAGGCACCTCAAAATAGAGGTAAAAAAAATCCCTAGTGTTAGAAATAGGACACCTCAAAATAGAAGTAAAAAAGCACCCATTGCTAGAGATAAGGCACCTAAAAATACAGGTAAAAAAGCTCCTAATGTTAGAGACAAGGCATTCAAAATATAGGTCAAAATGCCCCTAATGTTAGAGATAAGGCACCTCAAAATAATGTCAAAAAGCCCCTAATGCTAGAGGCTAGAGATAAGGCACCTCAAAATCAGAGGTCAAAAAGCCCCTAATGCTAGAGATACGGCACCTAAAAATAGAGGTCATCCTCTTCTTTTTTGACTGCATCTTTTCCCAATTTTATGTGGGGTCGATGTTTCTGACCAGCGTTCTCCATCTACCTCTGTCCCACACTTCATTACCGG
>NC_090731.1:86823534-86871034 GCF_036898095.1 Palaemon carinicauda
GCTACCTCTTCACCATCATCTTTAACCCCCACCTGGTTATATCTTTCTACCCCCATCCCCAAATGTTTGAGGTTTAAAGGTCTCACAGTTATGATGAGATCTTTCTGGTGGAAGTTTTTTAGTAAATGAAAAACAAAATACTAAGATGACAATATTTCATACAGTTTGCTTTCCAGGTGTTTAAAATTATATCAAAACTATAAATAACAAAGTAAATATGCGAAAGACTGAATGAACAAATATCAAAAGTAATGGATTTCTTGGAGATCTTCCTGGGGGAACACTTTTAAGGTGTTGGACATCAGGTTATGAAACGACAAATAAAATCGTAATAATACGAATACTCAATACTTTTGCCTTGCGAAGGGTGAAGCCAGCTAGACTCGGACCTTTGAGCACTGAACAATCGTCAACAGGGAAGGGGGTTCGGTTGGAAGTGAGCGATTTGCCCAGATAATTTGATTGATTGATTGATTGATTAGGAGATCTTTGTCATCCTGACATCTAAGGTTATTGACGCCGAACCTGATAATTTGAGTAAACAATGTGTTGATAGTTTAATCTGTTATACCCTACATCCTGTATACCACATCATCACTATAATAATTCACCAATGAACTTTCATTGCATGTCATTTAACATATTTCATTTTCACCAATCACTTCTGAAACAATATAGATTATGTTAACTGATGATGCATTTTAAATCTCCAACCTTAAACTAATACAATTGATATAGCAAATAATACCATTTTCTCTAAGAAGGCCGGAGCCAAGTAGCCCGTGACAAAAGCTGACCCCAACCACATCGAGCTACGTGGCTCATGATCGAAATCAATGGAAAACATTGAAATCAACAACAAAACCTTTAAACGTCAATACTTAAATTTTTTTTAATAAAGGTTACATATTAATGATTAGTGACCCCCATAGGTGCTATTTGAAACGATACATTATTAGCCCCTACATATAATACGTAGACTACAGTGTGTATGTATGTGGAAAGAGAGAGAGAGAGAGAGAGAGAGAGAGAGAGAGAGAGAGAGAGAGAGAGAGAGAGAGAGAGAGAGAGAAGGAATTGTTTAAGAAAATGCAAACGAAGGATATTTCCATGCTATGAATATTAATATGAATAGTCACTTCCAATATTATTCAAGAAAATTTTATATAGAAATAGGATAGGAAAATTCAAATAAAAAGTTATGATAAAATTTTTTGATAGAATAGTTTCGAAATAATATAACATTACATTTCTTAAAAGAATAAAAAAGTTCTCTCTCTTCATCGCATTTCTTTGAGTGATATCGGTAATTTCCCTTCTCCTCACATTCGAACCATCCTAACGATGTCTCGGTTGTTTAACGTCGGCCACCTTTCAGGACAAGAGGGGCATGATCTCTCCAAGTCAGGTCTGGCTAGGCGACACCGGTTATGTTGCTGGGTGTACAAGGGCTTATATAATGTTCTTTTATATGGAATGAGGTATTTCATCATGTTTATGAGAGAATACGCATTGTACAACGTGCTTGGAAATTTCGCAAAGGACCTAGTGATAGGATGATATCTTTTCTTATTTCAGGGACAAACAGTGGGCTGAGCTAGCAGACTGAGAGAACCGTCTGACGTGGTGTGAGTGGCGTTCGGGAGAGCAATACTTGGTAACTTTGATGCTTTTTGCCCGTCCCCCCACGCACCCCAGTTTTGTGGGAAGTTTCTGGAGGCAGTTAGGTTTTCTATATAAGGCAACCCCCAGTGTTAGACTGACAGATAGAGATATAGAAATCTAGCCTTAATTTAACCCTGGAAAGGTATGATGGGTCGTACGCGACCCCTACAGCATTTTCAAAACCTGCTTTTTCCCCATAAATCATCAGTTGTCTCGAATATGGAAGTGATCGACCTGCAAGGGGTGACTAGTCTACATGCCATTGTCTGCTTTAGGACTGATTTTCGTCTAACTTCCCTCCTTCCCCGTTTTTTTACCCCCCCCCCCCCCGCCCCAGGGGTCGACCTCGACCCTGAAATACCTTTATAGGGGTAAGTGATCAAACAGCAAATTTATTACATGATTATAAATTGTCGAACAGTGTTGATACTTGTTTGGTTCTTTATAGTTGGAAAGTGTGGGTGGATGGCGTGTCTACCACTTGCATGACATTGGTTTTGGCTTAGATGCCATATATTGCCATGAGGTCCATTTTCCCTCAAATGCTAATTTCTGAATTCTTTTTATTTTTTGCAAATTTCGGATTTTTTTCTATTTATTTTGAATTTATCTTCAATAATGGCCAGCAGGCAGTATTCCCTCGGCATGGATGTCATCAACACACTTCTAATGGAGTTAAAAGGAGATGTTGATGATAATATGGAGCTTGCAACCTCATGTGTTTGATATTTATTTCTCTGATAATTTCTCCTTCGTATTTAACAATATTTTTCTTATGTGTATTAGGTACTTGAAATTTATTTATATAGTGTTTTATTATTATTATTATTATTATTATTATTATTATTATTATTATTATAGATCATAGTTTATGTATATATAATAATTTGATATTATTTTACTTTTGTATTGGTCAGCAGTTTCTTATTTTGATTTCATTTTACTTTGATTGGCTACCGATTTGCTATTTGATATCCTTTTACTTTTATTAGTTACTAATTCTATTTTCTCTTGCTGTAAGTATGGTATCAATTTTGTGTTGGTCACATCAAGCTTCCTGAAAGGACTCACTGTCATAGCTGCCCACCTAAGACTGACCACATGACAAACACCACTTGTTTGAGGAGCAGGAAGCCTGTTTGTCTATAGCTTTAAACTGTCTTGTATCTGAACTGTACCTGATAGTTATAGCTAGGTTAAATCATGAAACTTTCTTTTTTTACTACTTGTTTGTATAAATACGGATATTTTAATCTTTACAAAATAGATATCACCCATTTTTTATCAAAAATTTATTTCAAAGAATTTAAATTTTATATGATAGATATAATTGTCAAACATCCAGAAAGCCATCATATCAGTTTCATTCTAATCCACTAATAATTAGATAAATAAATAACACCCTGAAATTTACATACCTATTCTTCATTTCAAGTGGTAGATTGGGCTGTAAGAGTTGTTGCGGTCTGCGGCCATTTTGTTGACATACCCGAAAGGTAAGTTGGCATATCTCTATATATTCTTATTCTGTATAGAATTCGTGATATTTTGGTATATTTTAATGCATAAATATCATATTTTATAGGAGATACAATGATTTTCATAAGAAATTTACATTGTGAAACTAGGCCGTCAAAAAATGACCTTTAGATTTCGCCCCTGATATAACAGTAAATTACATCTTAGTGCACATTTTATTATGTATTTCTGTTCTAGGATAATATGAGTTTATTCTATAAAAAAAATTAGCCTCTTCCTATTTCATTTGGGTACCCAAAAAAATTCATGAAATTTGGACAAATATTTTTGGCCAAAAAAGTTACCCTTTTTTCTCTCGTTTCAGATCTTGACTTCTATGGGTCCAACTCATTTCCAGCACATACACGCTGTTGCTTTGCCATCTAAGAAGGTGTCCCTAAAGGGATTTATGTGTATATGTATATTTCTATTTTTTGTGAATATTTACGTCGTCTTTTTTTTGTATACTTAAATTTTTAATATATTTCCAATAAATAGTTATTTTGTAGATGGGTATCATTTATATTTTCAGTAGTTTTTAGCATTCTTTGAAGTATTTTAGCAAGTCAAACAATACAGATTGATACATAATTAAATTTTTCCTGAATTTTTTTTGGAGTCGGGGTCGCGCGCGACCGAGTATACCCTTAAAGGGGTGTCCGAGTAGCGTACCTGTCTAGGGTTAAGATCGTCTCTCACCTCTCACTCTCTTGCATGCAGTTCAGAGTATGGTTTTAAAAGTGTTCAATGCCTATAGTGTGTCCTCTCCTAAGTGACTCTGAGCCCCAAAACAAATCAAATGTTGAATAGATACGTAAGACGAAAAGGTGATTTTGAATTCATTGCATTAGGATGAGTGTTGGCATTGTGTAAAGTTTTGAAACTAGGCCTGTAGGAAGGTTGGGTATTTATATTGCGATCTGGTTATCTATTTTTCAAACTTAAATATTGTATTCAGATTTAATTTCGAGTGAAACAAGTGAGTATGATATTTGCATGAGCGTTATTTCTTTTCTTAGTCAAAGGTTTATTCAGATTTATCATTTAAAGTCAAGTTATATATTTTTCAGATCGTAACATTTTTGTCTTAATCTAAGTTTTGTTCCGTCTTAATTTTTTGTGTGATTTATATTGTTATTATGTAAATTCTTTTCAAAGTGTTGTAATTTATATAAAATATATTTATTTTTGTAAAGAGTGTATTATACCAATCACCATAGTTTCGAATAGAATCGCCTCATATCCTGTTAAAGAGCCGGAGTAAGTCATAAATAATTTGGAAGAGTAATTACCCAGTTTACTTTTGAGTGTACTTGAAATATCTTTGGATATTCAGTGTTTTATATATTGCTCCCTGGGAGTTGTTTAACTGTCTCAGAGTTCGTGTATTAATATTTCAAAGTGCAACAGTGTTAATGTAAAAGCAAACAAGTGAGTTTGGAATTCGTGAGGTTGATTAACTTTCCTGTCGTAATATAATCATTTAAAAATATAACATCATCTCCTACACCTATTGATGCAAGGGTGATATATACATATATATATATATATATATATATATATATATATATATATATATATATATATATATATGTATATATATACATATATATATATATATATATATATTTATATATGTATATATATATTTATATATAGATATAGATATATATATAGAGAGAGAGAGAGAGAGAGAGAGAGAGAGAGAGAGAGAGAGAGAGAGAGAGAGAGAGAGAGATAAACAATATATAAATATATACTAACTCTATATATATATATATATATATATAAATATATATACATATATATATATATATATATATATATATATATATATATATATATATATATATATATATATATATATGTATATATATATATATATATATATATATATATATATATATATATACATATATATATATACTGACAAAGCTAGTCTAGTGTAGAGTAAATAATTTGCTAATATAAATTACGTAAGACTTTCTCTGTTAATTTCATTGAATTTTTCATTCAAGTCAGTATATGTAAATTTACATTGACTTTTTATTTCACGTATTTTATTATGAAGTCTTACGTAATCTGTTTGAGAGTGTTAAATGATCCATAGGAGACATGAACAAGAGCTTATGTAAATGTTTTTTTTTATATTTTTATGAAGTAGTGTGTCATGTTTGTGAGAAAATATGCAATTCTTATATTTGCCACGTGTTTTGGAAGGTTTTCGAAAACCCCAGCGTTAGATTTTAGCTATTTTTTTAATTCAAGGACAAAGGTGGGCGGCCCCAGTTGAGAGGGGAGTTGCCATACAGCGAGGTTGATTGTACTATAATGTCCAGCCCATGAATATTTCTTTTTCTGACATTTGTTAAAATATCCTCTACTTTAGTTTGCTCTCTTATCCTTAGAAATATATATATATATATATATATATATATATATATATATATATATATATATATATATATATATATATATATATATATATATGTGTGTGTGTGTGTGTGTGTATGTATATAAAAACATATATATATATATATATATATATATATATATATATATATATATATATATATATATATATATATATATATATATATATATGTATATATATATATATATATATATATATATATATATATATAAATCTGTACATACATATATATATATATATATATATATATGTGTGTGTGTGTGTGTGTGTGTGTGTGTGTGTGTGTGAACAAGTCTTTACGCAACGTATATCGTGATAGTGTGTTCAAACGTTAGAGGGGCTTTGAAAGTGATTTCAAATTTATTGTGTCATTATGCATGATTTATAAATTTTTGTTGCTGACCCTGGGAGATTCATGCGAAAACGGGATGTGTATTTATTTACACTTAACTGTTTGATTTCTTCCAGTGAGCTAAAAACTCGTAAGTTTATCAGTTTCTTTATGTAATTTCTATAAGAGCTTAATCATTAGAGTGTTAAAGGTTAAGTATTTTCATTAATTATCAAGATTAATGGTTTGTGTAAAATCTAATTTCCAGTAAAACAATTGATTTTATAATTTTCAGAATATAATATTTTCTTGTCTTAGGCTAAGGTTTTGTTCAAATTTGTTATTTTGAGTCAAGTGAATGTATAATTTCCATAAGTATTATTTTTTTGTCTTAGTCTAAGTTTTTGTCCAGATTTAATATTTCAAGTGATTTATTTTTGGTGTAAATTCTTTCAAAGTTTTGTAATTTTTATAGAATATATTTATTTTTGTAAAGTGTGTATAATTTTGATCGCTAGTATTTCTTACTGAGTTCTCTCATATCCCAGTTAAAGAATCGAATAAGAGGTTGTTTTGAATAGTTCTTAGTAATAATCACCCAATTTGTTTTGAGTGTACGTAAGAGATCAGTGGATTTTCAGTGTTTTTATATATTGTCTTCTGGGAGTTATATAATTTTCTTGAAGCTTGGGTATTATTCAAGTATAACAGAATTTTGTAAAAATAAATGGGTAAGTTTGGAGCTCGGGAGGTTGTGCAACTGGCCAGCCGTAATATATATAATATATAATTTTGGTGCCCAAACTCACCATAAAATATATTTTTAATGCGCAGACTCTAGGGATCAAGCGAGTTTGTTTTGAATATTGGTGATAACAGGGCCGTGCTTTGATTAAAGATTAGAACAGTATAGTGTTGATAGGATTCTGTGTGTTGTTAGAATATATTTTTCTGGTGAGGTATAAAAATTTTTGTAAAAGTACAAGATGGTTTTTGAAAAACCAAATGTTCAGTAATTTTCAGAAGCTAATGTAACTAAAGCTCGGTGGCTCTCTATTTTAATGGCATGTGGTGGCCATGCAACAAGTGGAATGATTAAAGCCCAAATCAAGTATCTAACCTTAGAATTGTTGATAAACTCAGAAAAATTGTTGGAAGAAGATATTGTAGCAGCTCATGAACTGTTGGAGGAAGCTGAAGAAAAATTTGTAGCAAAACAAAGACTAGTTGACCTACTAACTGCAGGCATGAAAGCAAAAAGGGATGAAGAGGCTGAGACTGGACGAATTGCAACGGAAGAAATTCTGATAAAGTGAAAAATGATGGCAGAAGAGAGAAGAAGCATGATATGCGAGGGAAATGGAAGAAAGACAGGAAGAAAGAGAGAGGGAAATAGAAACAAGAGGGGAAAAAGGAAAAAATGAAATGGAAGCAAGGCAAGAAGAAAAAGCCAGAGATATCACAAGACATGCGAGGGAAAAGAAAGCAAGACGAGAAGTAAAACAGACAAGACAGGAAGAAATAGAGATAGAAGAAGCAAGACTAGGGAATTGTAGCTGCTGAATGCCTGTGCAAAGTTGGCAACGCAGACAGGTATGACCCTTGCTTTGCACGATCCCATGTTTAATGTGACGAACCCCCAGAGGTTAATTTCAAAGTTCACAGAAGAGGCTCCCGATAATTTCTTCGATCATTTTGAAACAGTCGCATCGACGATGGAATGGCCAGAAGGTAAATCGTCTGTGTTATTGCATTATCCTCTTTGGGAAAGGACACACAGTGCTTATCTATCCTTATCTCAAGACCAGAGGAAGGAGTATCAAGAAGTAAAGAGGAGTGTGCTATAAGTGTATCAGATGACCCCTGAATATTATAATGAAAGATTCTGAAGTTTACGTACAACATAAGGTACAACAATGTTTTAAGAGATGGATAGAGGCTGCTAACGTTAGGGAGATGGCTAATTTATAAGAATTGATAGTACTAGAACGATATCTACGAGGAATTCTTGAACATATTTGAATGTACTTCATAGAGAGAAAGGGGAAGGGACATGATAAAGTCGCTTCGCTGAGTGAAGATTATAATATTATCAGTCATAAACACTCCTCGGACATGAAGTTTACATCGTCGCTCCAACCAAGTGTCAAGTATTCGCCCAACCATGGAAACCAGTTCATTAATAACTATGTGAACAAGTTCAATAGTTACAGCGGAAGTAGCACTGGTACTGTTCCAAAGCAAAATACGATGGTACCACAGCAACAATTGTCGAATCGTCCTCTTTCAAGTATCGCGAAAGATGTGCAGAAGGTTAATATTATCTGTTTTAAGTGTGGCAAGAGAGGCCCTATCAGTAAGAAATGTTGGTCAAACCAACGGAAAGCAATTGCCCAAGTGGTTAAGGATAATTCGACTTCACAGAATGAGAAAACGAAGAAACAATTGGGAAAGGACAAAGAGGAGAATAAACCAGATACATTTACATGTCAAACAGGACATGTCCAAACAGTTTGGATACCTTTAAATCTTATATATATGAAGATATGTTATTATTATTATTATTATCATTATTACTAACAAAGCTACAACCCTAGTTGGAAAAGCAAGATGCTATAAGCCCAAGGGCTCCAACAGGGAAGAATAGCCCAGTGAGGAGAGGAAATAAGGAAACAAATAAACGATATAAGAAGTAATAAAAGTTAAAATAAAATATTCTAAAAATAATAACAACATTAAAACAAATATTTGATATATAAACTATAAAGGGACTTAAGTAAGCCTGTTTAACATAAAAACATTAGCTGCGAGTTTGAACTTTTGAAATTCTACTGATTCAACTACGCGCTTAGGAAGACCATTCAACAACTTGGTCACAGCTGGAATAAAACTTCTTGAGTACTCTGTACTATTGAGCCTCATGATGGAGAAGTCCTGACTCTTAGAATTAACTGCTTACATAGTATTACGAATAAGATGGAACTGTCCAGGAAGATCAGAATGTAAAAGATGGTCAGAATTATAAAAAAATCTTATGAAACATGCATAATGAACTAATTTAACGACGTTGCCATAGATTAATATCTAGAACAGGAATAAGAAATTTAATAGACCGTAAGTTCCTGTCCAACAAATTAAGATGAGAATCAGCAGCTGAACACCAGACAGGAAAACAATACTCAAAACAAGGTAGAATGAAAGAATTAAAACACTTCTTGAAAGACTTTCTCAATAAGGCAATTTTTTGTGCAATTGAAAAAGACAACGACCTAATGTGTTTCTCAAAAGTAAATTTGCTGTCGAGAATCACACCTAATATTTTTAAAAGTCATGCAAAGTTAGAGAAACATTATCAATGGTTAGATCAGGATGTTGAGGAGCCACTGTCCTTGACCTACTTACAATCATACTTTGGGTTTTGTTAGGATTCAACTTCATACCCCATAATTGGACCATACACTAATTTTAGCTAGATCTCTATTAAGGGATTCAGCAAACCCAGATCTACATTCAGGGGATGGAATTGATGCAGAGAGAGTAGCATCATCTGCATATGCAACAAGCTTGTTTTCTAAACCAAACCACATGTCATGTGTATATAGTATGAAATGTAATGGGCCAAGAACACTACCCTGATGAACACCAGATATCACATTCCTATAATCACTATGGTGCCCATCAACAACAACTCTTTGCAATCTATTGAATTAAAATTCAATAATGATGCTAAAAAACGACCCACCCACTCCCAACTGTTTGAGTTTGAAAACAAGGGCCTCATGATTAACACAGTCAAAGGCAGCACTAAAATCTAGGCCAATCATACGAACTTCCTGACCACAATCAAGGGATTTCTGTACAGCTTTGGATATTGTAAGAAGGGAATCACATGCTCCAAGGCCTTCAAGAAAACCAAGTTGCAAACTAGGAAACAGATGATTGCCTTCAGCAAATCTATTGAACTGTTTTTCCAAAAGACATTAAAAAATCTTTGATAATATGGGGGTTATGGAAATTAGGCGGTAATCTGTTGGACTTGAGCTACCATAATTACATTTACATAGTGGAGTAACATTACTAATTCTCCAACAATTGCTAAAAGCTCCTCTTCTTGCTAACTTGCGCAAAATAACAGATAACTTTGGAACTAAATCTGCAGTCTTTATAAAAAACAAAGGAAAAATACAATTTGAATCTACACCTCCATAAGCATCAAGGTCCATCAACAGAGCTTTAATTTTACCAGACCGATAAGCTAAACTAGTTAGTTTAGCCACGGGAAAACAGGAATGAGGAAGTTAGAGTTTTTCATTACTTTATTTGCTGTCAAACACATCTGCCAAAAGGGTTACCTTTTCCTTTGGACAGTGAGTGACAAAGCCATCTTGTTTAAGTACAGGAGGAACTACACCAAAGAGTGCAGATTTAAGGGTAGTCTACCACTTATGCTCCTGGGTTGTACCACAAAGTGTATCTTTTATGGTTATATTGCATTTTTTTTAGTTGAAGCATAAGCTCTCTGAGCAAAAGCTCTAAGCTTAGTATAGTTATTCCATGTCAAATCTGATCTGTTACCCTTCCAAAGATGATAGGCCTCCTGCAGCAATAAACAGGAGTAAGCAAACCCCCGTCAAAACTTGCAAAACACAGGTTGCAACCATAGTGTGATGATACAAAGTGTACACCCATTGATGGAACAGTCACTCACAGGAGACTTGGTTATTTTAATGGGAATAGGAGGTGAAGAGGTTACCTTTATATGCCGTTTGAAACTGTCATGCAAGTTGGTGACAGGTAATTTAAATTTTGCGGTAAAGGACTCATTGGCTGCCGAAGAAATAGAAGTCCTACTGGGTAATGAGGTTAGTGGAGCACCGTTTGTGCCTTGTCCCATTGTAACAGAGAAACCATTTAAGTATAAACCTACGACTGAACTTGAGAAGGTCTACCTGTATCTGTTTCCTAGTTGTAAGACGACTAGGAGTATGGTGAAGAAAGTGGCTGAAAAAGAAGAAAAAGAAACTGAAGGAGAGATGAACTTGAAGGATTTGTTTTCTGAAGATGAGGATTTCCCTGAGGAGAACTTCCGAGTAAGCATGAGAGAAGAAGAATGACATACGAATGAACAAGAAGAAAAGGAAGAAATGGACCTGGAAGAAATAGAAAACTCAGCGTTAGTAGGACAAGTGAATAGGAAAAGGCTCATAGGATTGCAACGGAAGGATTCAACGATAACAGAGTTATTGTACCGTGTGGTGGATGACACGGAGATACAGCAGTCTCCCACCTATTATCATCTTAAGGATGGGTTGCTTATGAGGAAGCATAGACCAGCCGATATCCCTGGGATTACTGAATATGGGGATATACCATCAAACATTGATTCCTGCTCTGTTGAGAAGACAGGTGATCGACGTAGCGCACGAGACTGGACATATGGGTATAAGGAAGACCACGGAAAGATTTTGAAACACTTTTTCTGGTGTGGCATGCATAATAATGCGAGCCAGTTTTGCCGTGTATGTCACATATGTTAAATGGCTGAAAAGCAGAACGAGTACATTAAGAAAGTTCCCTTACACCCGATTTAAGTGCGAGGAGAACCTATTAGCAAGGTAATGATCGACGTTGTGGAACCGTTACCAAGGAAAAATAGACGAGGGTATGAATATATGTTAACCTTGATGTATCCAGTGACGAGATCCCAAAAGACATACCCGTCGGGAACATCAGTGCCAAAATAATCGCCGAGAAGTTACTAGAATCTTTTACTAAATTTGGTATTCCGGAAATTGTTCAAAGTGACCAAGTAACTAATTCCACGTTAAAACTGTTTCAGGACGTAATGAAACTGTTGGATCTGAAACAGCAGCTATCAACTGCTTATCATCCAGAAACCAAAGGTGCATTGCCTTATTGCCTTATTGCCTTATTTTTTGTTTGGGTTCCCCCAGGTCCCTCAGTGTGAGGCACCTCGTATATCCACCAGAGAGTTGCTAATGCATCTTCCGGTGTATTTTGCATCTTCCAGTCTTGGATAGTCTGGGATGCATCTTAGGTATTTATCGAGCTTATTCTTAAACACATCTACGCTCACTCCTGATATGTTTTTTAGATGAGCTGGCAGCGCATTAAATAGTCGCTGCATTATCGATGCTGGTGCGTAGTGGATTAATGTCCTGTGCGCCTTCCTTAGTTTTCCTGGTATATTTTTTGGCACTATTAATCTACCTCGGCTTGCTCTTTCTGATATTTTTAGCTCCATGATGTTTTCAGTAATTCCTTCTATTTGCTTCCATGCTTGTATTATCATGTAGCATTCTCTTCTCCTTTCTAGACTGTATAGTTTTAAAATTTGCAGTCTTTCCCAGTAGTCAAGGTCCTTAACTTCTTCTATTCTAGCAGTATAGGACCTTTGTACACTCTCTATTTGTGCAATATCCTTTTGGTAGTCTGGGTACCATATCACATTGCAGTACTCGAGTGTACTACGTACATAAGCTTTGTAAAGCATAATCATGTGTGTTCAGCTTTTCTTGTTTTAAAGTGTCTGAATAACATTCCCATTTTTGCTTTACATTTAGCCAACAGTGTTGCTATTTGGTCGTTGCATAACATATTCCTATTTAACATTACACCAAGGTCTTTAATTGCTTCCTTGTTTGTGATTGTCTCGTTATTAGTTCCCTTGTATGCATATACCATTCCTTCTCTGTTTCCATAATTCATTGATTCGAATTTATCAGAGTTAAATACCATCCTATTTATCTCCGCCCATTCATATATTTTGTTTAGATCTCTTTGTAGTGAGTTCCTATCTTCATCACAAGTAATTTCTCTACTTTTTCTTGTGTCATCGGCGAAACTTCTCACTACAGAGTTTTCAACACCACAGTCTATGTCTGAGATCATAATAACAAACAGCAGTGCAGCTAATACCGTACCTTGTGACACGCCAGATATTACCTGAGCTTCATCCGATTTCTCGTCATTTGCAACCACTATCTGTTTTCTGTTTTGCAGGAATTCTTTTACCCACTTTCCTATCTTTCTCACAATATTATGCTTTCTCATTTTTTTCTATAATATATTATGGTCTACATTGTCAAATGCTTTTGCAAAATCTAGATAGATCACATCTGTGTCTTTTTCATTTATCATATTTTTGTATATGTTTTCATAGTGTGCTATCAGTTGGGTTTGTGTACTTTTTCCGGGCACAAAACCGTGTTGACCTATATTAAACAAATTATTTTTAACCAAATGATCCATTATTTTCTTTTTTATTACCCTCTCATACACTTTCATAATATGTGATGTTAGACTAACAGGTCTATAATTGCTTGCCTCTAGTCTTGATCCACTTTTGAAGATAGGGGTTATATAAGCTAATTTATGTTTAACATATATCTCGCTCATATCTACACTTTGTCTTAGCAGTATTGCAAGCGGCTTCGCGATAGTGTTTGCAGTTTTTTTAACAAAATCGCTGGAACTCCATCTGGTCCGGCTGCTGATCCATTTTTAATTTCGTTTATAGCCTTGACAATATCTGCTTCATTAATATCTATAACCGTTAGATATTCAACATTTTCTTCTCTCATTTCTGTTTCATTATTCTCATTCGCAATTCTTGGCGTGAACTCACTCTTATATTTTTCTGCTAATATGTTGCATATTTCCTTTTTTTCATTCGTTAGCCGTCCTTCAATTCTTAGAGGGCCTATTTCTAATCTCCCTTTATTCATCTTTTTTGCATAGGAGTAAAGTACTTTGGGTTTTTTTTTTTTTATATTTTGAAGTGTCCTTTCTTCTAAGTCCCTTTTTTTCATTTTCTTTTGACTTTATAATCTTTTGTTCTGCATTTTCTATCTTACATTTTATTTCCATCATTTTCCACACATTTTTTTCTTTTGCAAGATTTTTCTTCCACTTTCTAATTTTCTGAAATAAGATCCTTCTTTCTCTTGGTATGCATGTCTTTTGTTTATAGTTTTTCTTCGGTACATATTTTTCAACAATTTTCTCCAATATTTTGTACAGTATGTCCGTATTTACCTGTATATTATCACTTACAAACACATTTTTCCATTCTTTATTCAGTTTTTCATTTATTTCTGACCATTTTATATTCTTACTATTAAAAATCTATTTTCCATATCCTTCCCAACGTTTTGTGCTTTGATTAATTCTGTGATCACTTGCTTTGGAATGGACTATTAATTCTATGACATTATGGTCTGAAATTCCCGTGTTATACACTATTATTTCTTTAAAAAAATTCACCTCATTCACAAATACTAGATCTAGGACATTTTCCTTTCTTGTTGGAATGTGGTTTATTTGTTGCATATTATGTTCTAATAGCATATCTTGAACCTTTTCAAATTGCTTCTTATCTTCTGCGCTACTATTACTCTCTTTTTTATATGTATACATACAACCACTTTCTTCTATCCGTTCTTTCCAATCCACGAAAGGAAAGTTAAAATCTCCGGATAGGAGTATATTCCAGTCTTTATGGTTTCTACATATATCATCTTTTTTTTCTATTAGTATGTCAAACTCCTTAGTATTTGGGGGTCTGTAAACTACAATATTCACTAGTTTTTCAGATTCAAATTCTACCGCAATCAATTCACATTCTGTGTTGCTGTATTTTTCACAGATTTTTCCTTGATTTATGTCTCTTCCATATATTGCAGTTCCCCCTTGATTCCTATTTGTTCTGTCAGATCTATAAGTTTGGAAACCCTTTATCTGGTCATCAGTGCCAGTCTCTTGGGAATACCATGTTTCACTTATATTTAATATATCTATTTTTTCAATTTGGGTTAGTTCTTCTAAGAACTCTTTTCATTTTAGAGTTACTTGTGACTAAACCCTGTGCATTCATCACTATTATGGTTTGTGTTTCATCCCCATTATTTAATATTGGTAATAATATGGATTCTCCCATGCTTCCTTCCTGTTCTGATATGATGTTCTTTTCTTCATTTCCCGGAATTCTGCCATTAAAAAATCCAACTTTTCTATTATATTTGTTCTTTCGCCTTCATATTTATTTTTGTGTGTATACCTGCAATTATCCCCATATCTGCACCAACCCCTGGCATTATAGATGCATTCTTTGTAGTTGGGCTCTAAATGTGCAGATTTGGGTTGAAAGGCCTCATAGCTTGGGGTTTTTGGTGCATAGCGCGGTATATACGCGGCCCGCTTTTTTGTTTCTTTTTTTGTTTCATTTTTGCTTTCATTTTTCTTTTCAGTTTGCTGAGTTTTCTTACTCTCATTCATGGTTGCAGGATGCATATATCGACATTTTTTTTTAAACTGTATCCTTTTCCTTCTTTTAGGTTTTTGCATATTTTTGGATTGAGATCTCTGCATTCGTCTCCATATCCATCTAAATACGCACATTTACCAAATATTTCATAATTGTGGCATATCTTTGGATGCTTGTAGTAGCATCTTTCGCCAAATCTGCAATTCCTTCTTTTCAGCATATTGCAGACTATATCTTTCTTTTCTTTTTTTTCTTGTTCTTGCTCTTCCCTAAAAGTATGTAGGTCCAGGTAGAGTCTCTTGGGTCTATTATTTGTTTCCAGAGGATAATTTATTTCTTCATAAGTATGTTGTTGGATGGCATCATAAGTTATATCAATAATTTCCTCTGCATCCTTACACATATCCTGTTCATTTTTCTCTTCTTCTTTTTCCTCTTCTTCTTCTTCTTCTTCTTCTTCTTCTTCTTCTTCTTCTTCTTCTGCTTCTTCTTCCTCTTCTTTATCTTCAACTATTTGCAGATTTAGTCTCGACTTAATTATATTTTCTATCCAGACTAAGCATGTTGAGCAGAATACCTTTGGTCTCTATTTTTTATTTTTTGCTGTATTTCAGCACATATAGGGTGTGTTGGAACATGGCAGGCATCACATTTTCTAATCAGTTGTTGAGGATTATTAATGGAATACCATATCTTACATGTATTACACCATTTTGGCATTCTTTTTCCCAATGCATCAATCAGCATATTCACCATATTGGACTTCTTATTGTTCTTTGATAGAATGTGTTGATTGATATAAACTTTCTTTATAAGTCTCTTTATCACTTGGATCTTCTTTGGAATTTCTTCTATTAATTTGCTGATGTTTTCCCGCAGATTTGCTCCAGTTTATTGGATCATATTGTTTCAATATGTCTGCGAATATTTTTCTGTCACACTGGTTGGAGTTACTAGTGACCTCTGTTATCAGACGGTCGAGCTCTTGTTTTGCCAACTCATGGAATTTACTTTTGCTGACTGCAGCGGTGTCTCTCCAAGAGTTGCCTGTGTTATAAAGTGCCATCTTGATCATATTCTTATTAATTCACAAAATAAGTATCCTAAGCCGACGTTTTATCCCACTTTTCTGCCCTTAAACTAATCCCCGACTATTCACGAAAACTTGTAGCTATATTGCACTCGATAGCCTTTTGTTATCCACGTTAAATCAGGATATTTTTGGGGATACGCAAGTGTATTCACTCACCGGCACACAGATACAACTCAGAGAGTTTTCATCAAACGCTGAAGAGTATGTTAACGAAGTACTGCAACGAAATAGTGAATGAATGGGAAAGGTCTACCACTGATGTTATATGAGGTATGTAATGCTTATCAAGAGAGCATGGGATGTAGCCCGAATGAAATGGTATTTGGACGAGAAGTACGGGAACCGATTAAAATGTTAGCCGAAAAATGGAAGAATCCAGAAGAAACAGATGGAGAATATGTCAAGAATTTCTGGAAAAGGATCGGAGAGATAAGGAAATTTTCCCTAGAAAAACTTAAAACGAGTCAAGAAAAAAGGAAGAAAAGGTTCGATATGAAAAGTAAGGACAGACAGTTTTCAGTAGGACAACATGTAATGGTTTTCTTGCTGATAAGGAGATTCCCACTCACCAACAAGTTCCAAGGGCTTTCAAGATTTTGGAGAAGATCAGTGACCTGCCCTACGTTATTGAAACCTGAGGAATAAGGAAAAGTCAAAGGAAAGCACACGTTAATCTACTGAAATCCTACATAAATGAAAACGAGACCAAAGCTTCACAGGTGTGTATGGCGCAAACCATACCATCCACGGAAGACAAGGACGGATATGAGGTAGGGGCGATTAATTAGAAGTTTCCCTGAAATTATCTTAAATGTCCTAAAACAATACAACCTGAAGAAGTATGAGATACACCTCAAAACAACGGACAGAACATTCAAACAACGCGCTTATCCACTGTCACAGTATCATCGAGAAGTCATGAGAAAAGAAGTAGACTATTTGTTACAAAACAGATTAGCCATCCAAAGCTCTAGCCCTTACAGTTCTCCATGCTTGCTCATGATAAAATCAGACGGATCTTTCAGGATATGTACGGACTACTGAAAGTTAAATTCGATCAGTGTGGCCGATAATTATCCATTGCCGCTCATCGACCAACTGCTGTTATCAAATTCCATTGAATGACAATGCAAAATTGTTATCAGCATTTATAACCCCTGTTTGAGTTATATCAATACACCGTCATGCCATTTGCTCTAATGAATGCCCCCGCTACTTTTCAACGAGTGATGAATAACCCTCTAGGATCGATAGAAGGAGTAGGCATATATCTCGACGATATTGTGGTATATTCATCGCTTTGGGAAGAACGTCTCCGAATCACGAAAAAGGTATATCAAAACATCGAAGGAATAAGTAAAGCCTCACCCACCACAGCGAGGAAGCAATTACAACTTTTTTTAGGAATGGCAGGATTCTAACGACGTTTTTGCTCAAACTTTTCGACTGTAGTCGCTCCCTTGACAAAGTTGACTATCCCCAAGAAAATATTTGTATGGTCCAGCAAGTGATAGGAATCCTTCAACAGGATAAAGGTCACATTAACTTCAAAACTGATACTGCGAGCAGCTGATTTCAACAAGAAATTCCTCATCCAAGTGGATGCGTAGGATAATGGGATTGGAGATTTCTTTTTGGAAGAAGACGAGGAAGGAATTCTTCACCGTGTTTGTTTTATGTCATCAAAGCTGAAGAAACATCAGAGAACGTACTTGACAGATAAAAAGGAACTGTTAGCGCTAATCACAACGGTACAAAAATTTGAGGTCTTTGTAAATCGACTACAGAAGGAAAAGATTACTGTGCATTCGGATCATAATCCTTTAACTTTTGTTAATAAGAGGAAAAATTATATTCAAAGGCTAACAAGGTGGTCATTATGTTTGTAACCCTATTGTATTAATGTAAAGCATATATCAGGTAAAGATTACGTAGTTAGATTATCTATCTCGGTATGAATCGATGGATTCTTTTTTCGGGGTAGCTATCTTACGAAGCTGCTCTAGTGTAGAGTAAATATTTTATTCATTTATATCGGTTGGTATATACTTCCTCATAAGCATCCCACCTTAAGATAATAATAGGTGGGAGACTGCTGTACCTCAGTCTCGTCCACCACACGTTATAATAACTCTGTTAACGTTGCATCCTTTCGTTGTAATCCTATCAGTCTTTTCCTACTCACTTGTCCTACTTCTAACACTGAATTTTCTATTTCTTGCAGTTCCATATCTTCTTTGTCATCTTGTCCACTCGTGGGTCATTCCTCCTCGCTCGGGTTTACTCAGGAGTTTTCCTCTTGCGTACCATCAAGTGACTCTTCTTCAGAAAACAAATCCTTCAGGTTCATCGCTCCTTCGATTTCTTTTTCTTCTTCAGCAGCCACTTTCTTTGTCATACTCCTAGTCGTCATACAACTAGGAAACAGATACAGGTAATCCTTCATGAGTTCAGTCGTAGATATACTTCAATGGTTTCTCCGTTACAATGGGACAAGGCATAAAAGGTGCTCCACCAACCTCATTACCCAGCAGGACGTCTACTCTTTCGACAGCCAATTACCTGTTACCAACTCACATGACTGTTTCAAATGGCAAATAGGGGTTACTTCTTCATCCTCCTATTCCCCTCAAAATAACCGAGTCTCCTGTGAGAGAATGTTCCACCAACCCGCGTACTCCTTGTACCCCTACACTATTGTTACAACCTGTGTCGCGCAATATCCTGATTGGGATTTGCTCACTCCTATCTATTGCTACTAACATACCTTCATAAATATATGGTTTAAAGGTATCCATGCTGGTTAGATTTGTCCTGTTCGTCATGTAAATGCTGGCTGGTTTACTTTCCTCTTTGACTTTTCCCGATTGTTTCTTCATCTTTGCATTTTGTGAAGTTGAACTGTCCTTAATCACTTGGTAGACTGCTTTTGGTTGGTTTGACCAACATTCCTTACTGATATGGCCTCTCTTGCCACATTTAAAACAGACCATATGAACCTTCTGCACGTCTTTCACGATAATTGAAAGAAGACGATTAGACGATTGTTGTTGTGGTACTATCGCATTCTTCTTAGGGACAGTACCAGTGCTACTTCTGCTGTAACTATTAAACTCGTTCACATAGTTAATACTGAACTGGTTTCCATGGTTCGAGGAATACTTAACGCTTGTTCTGAACAACAGTTGAAACTTCATGCCTGAGGAGGGTTTATAACTGATAATACTATAATCTTCAATCAGCGGCTTTATCAAGTTTCATCACCTCTGTCTCTCTCAAGTACGTTCGAATATGTTCAGGAATTCCTTGTAGATACTGTTCTAGTATTATCAATACCTCTAAATCAGCCATCTCCTTCACGTTAGCAGCCACTGTCCATCTCTTCAAACATCGTCGTACCTTATAAGTATAATCCAGGAAAATCATTCTCTCGTCCTTCCTCAGACTTCGGAATCTTTTATTTTAATATTCAGGGGTCATCTGATACACTTGCAGCACGCTCCTCTTCACTTCTTGATACTCCCTCCTCTTATCCTGAGATAAGGATAAGTCAGCACTGCATCCTATCCCAAAGAACACACTCTGGAATGACACAGACCATTTATCTTCTGGCCATTTCATAGTCTAAAATGATCAAAGAACTCCTCTAGAGCCTCTTCTGTGAACATCTGGGCATCCGACACATTGAACACGGGATCGCGGATAGTAGGGGTCACCTCTGTCTGCGTTGCCGACTGTGATCGAGCATTCCACAGCTCCAACTCCCTCGCACGTCATGTAATCTGGCTTGCCTCTTCCCTCGCATGTCTTGCGATTTCTCTCTCTTCATCTTATCATCTTGCTTCCATTTCCTTTTCACATCGTTTTTTCTATTATCTCTTCTTCTTCTCGTCCTGCTATCATCTTCGACTTAATCAAATTCTCCTCCACTGCAATTCATCAAATCTCAGCCTTCACATCCCCTTCTACCTTCATACCTTCAGTTTTTAGTTTGTGTGTCAACTGGTCCTTGCTTCTCTAAAAATTATTTGTTATCCTCCTCCAACAGTTCACGAGCTGCTGCAATATTTTCTTCTTACAACTTTCCCGAGTTTATCAACGCTTCTAAGGCTAGACACTTAATTTTGGGCTTTAATCATCCCACTCGTTGCATGGCCACCATATGCCATTAAAATAGGGAGCCACTGAGCATTAGTTACCTTAGCTTCTGACAATTCCTGAACATCTGCCCGAATGAACAGTGCCCGATGGACAAATGCCCGATTAGGACAATTGCCCGATTAGGACATTTGCCCGATTATTTGATTTGCTGTTATAAGGATTTAGTATGCACTTCCTTTAATTATTTTCTTTTTTATAGTAAATATCAATAAGATATAATAAGAGATTTTTACTGTTAGGCTGCTTAGGAAGATCATAGAGCGATATTTGCTCGTGCTTTACTGACATTCTTAATTGGCAGGAAAGTCTCTCTCTCTCTCTCTCTCTCTCTCTCTCTCTCTCTCTCTCTCTGCTTTAGATTTAGAATACATATGATAAAATTTGGTTGTTCGTGGCAAGTCCTCGCATACGCGATCAAGCATATTCCACATACAAATAGGAAATAGTGGGTTTCCCCTTCCTGTTACATCGGCGTATCCTACCAATAAAAGTATCTTCAAAGTAGTTAATTACTCCATCTGTTTCTTCGCACATACTCTCTTGTAATTTTTCAAATGCTTGTACAACATTGTCTGCTGGCACAAAAGCCAGGGCTCGTATCATTTGAATGTTTATGGCAAATTCAGCATCGCTCTGATATCTTGATTGCAACCCCTCTGTTTGTACCTTCCGATAAATAGCTTGCGAGAGGTGAAAAAAAACAGCCCTTTATATCTGCATTTGGAAAAACTTTTGTTATTGCATTCATTGCCACTTTTTCATAATCAATCATAATTGCAGATGGATTAAGTCGAGCATTATCGTTCTTTTAGAAATTAAACAATGAACTGAACACAGTTGGTAAAATAGTTCAGGTACTACTTTGAAGGTAACATCGCAAAGCTACTCACTCGAAGATGGCAAGAATTGCATATTTTTCTCAGTTGAAAACATAAGTATACGATTCTCACCAGGTCCACTGTCGTAATGTAAGAAATTTTATCCTTTGCACGTTTTTTTATATTCATCTGGAATGACCATCTCATACAAATTTCTCGGTATGGGATGTGGAGCATGTACAGCTTCTTTATATCTTCTGATAGAACGTCTAATTGTGCTCATAGACGGTAGTTGACTAGAGACTCCTTCCGAGACATTCTGTAAAATTTGACATAGAATCTGTTGTGATGATTGTTGGGTTTTAAAAGCTTGATGCTTCATTTCTTCACGTAAAGATAGAAGATCTTGACAAATAATATCTGGAGCATGAGTGTGTTCATGTGTTTCGCTTATTTTTTTATCACCACGCAAAGTAATTTTGGCCTTGCAGTTGTTGTGTCGACGGCTTTCACATTCGTAAAACGTATTTCCAGATGACAATTCCTTGTTCTTAACATATACGTAATCATTATAGCAAAGCTTCAATCCACCACGTTGAGTTTTAACAAATTCCATGGGTGCTCACTAGAGTAAAAAATAAAAATTCTGAACTTCATGATCCGATACTTTAAGACTGAAGAGAAATTTTTCCCAACTAAAACATAGGTAAATCTGCCTCCAAGTTTTATGGTACAGTTATAAAGCAATGAGTAGTTGAAAGTAACTGTCCCTCTCTTTTTCAACTAAAAGAGCAGTTGTATATATGTAAATATTCGCTCAATTTATCTAATCAGGCAATTGTCCTAATCGGGCAGTCTTCCTAATCGGGCAATTTTCCTAATCGGGCATTTGTCCTAATCGGGCATTTGTCCATCGGGCACTGTTCATTCGGGCAGATGTCCGTTGGGAAGTTGTCTGTCGGGCACGTGGCCGTCGGCACTTGTCAGTCGGGCACTTGTCCTGATACCTTTTAAAACAGACTCACTCGCACCAAAAATATATTATATGATGGTCCCGTGTCTGAGAACCAAACATATAATATTACATATATTACAGCTAGCAAGCTTTACAACCTCTCGAGTTCCAAACTCACTTGTTTGTTTTTACATTAAATCTGTTACACTTGGAAATATCAATACCTGAACTCAGACAGTTATATAATTGCCAGACAGCAATATATAAAACATTGAATATCCAGAGGTCTCTTATGTACACTCAAAACAAAACTAGGTAATTCTTCTTAAGACTAATTTAAAACTTCCTCTTACTTCGATTATTTAGAGGATACGAGTGAGTGTGAAACAAATACTGATGCTTGAAATAATACACTATATAAAAATAAATATATTCTATATAAATTACAACACTTCGAAAGAATTTACATAAAAAAAATAAATCACTCAAAATATTAAGTCTGAATAAAACTTAGATTAAGACAAAAAGGTTATGATCCAAAAATAATGTATTCACCTGACTTGAAATATTAAATCTGAATAAACCTTAGACTAAGACAAAAGAAATATTATGAAAATAACTCAATCACTAGTTTCAATTGAAATTAATTATGAATACAATATTCAAGTTTGATACTTGATGAAAATAGATAATCAGATCACATTACAAACACCTTTCACCTTACTACAGGGCCAGTTACAAAACTTTACACAATGCCAAAACTCACTTCGACACAATAAATTTAAGATCACCTGTATGATTTGCAACAATATTTTAACTCACATTATACGCTGGGCACAAAATCACTTAGGAGAGGACACACTATAGGCACTCGGAGAGAGAAAGAGAGGAAATTTATGACTCTTTCACAGGACGGCGGTTTCTCAACTAATGCTATGCAGCCCTGGGGTGTCTATAAAAGACTTAGTTACTTCCAGAACATTCCAGGTCTGAGATCTGGAAGCGTGGGGTTGGCCTAAGGGCATAAGGTTGCCAAAAATCACTCTCTCGAACGGGTACCGACACAATGCAAGATGGCTCTCTCTGAGCTCTGCCCACCTTTTGTCTTCGAAAAAAAAAGATAAGATCTAATGCTACGATTTTCCGGAATCTTCCAAAGCACATGGCAGACAAAAGAATTGCGTATTTTCTCTCAAACATGACGCAATACCTCATAGAATTATAAAAGAACATTACATAAGCCCTTGTTCCTATCTTGTATGGTCACATAACAATCTCAGTCAGGTTACGTAAGAATTCGTAACAAAAATATGTGAAATAAAAAGTTAATTCTTAAAAATAACATAAATTTGCATGTACTGACTTGAATGTAGAATACAATGAAACTAACGACAAAAGTCTTACATAACTCATGTGTATATATATATATATATATATATATATATATATATATATATATATATATATATATATATATATACATATATATATGTATATATATATATGTATAGATATATATATATATATATATATATATATATATATATATATATATCTTACGAAGCTGGTCTAGTGTAGAGTAAATATTTTATTCATGTATTTCATTTGTGTATTTAAGAGGCATATAACCACCTATGCAGGTATAAGAAATTTTATGTAAATTGCATAAAACTGTCATTGTTCCTTTTTTTGTATTTTTCATTGAAGTGGGTATATGTGAATTTATGTTATTCTTTAAGAATTTAATTGTATTTCAGGTATTTTGTTACAAAATCTTATGTAAACTTGTCTAGGTATGCTGTATTATTATTATTATTATTATTATTATTATTATTATTATTATTATTACTTGGCTAAGCTATAACCCTATTTGGAAAAGCAGGATTCCATAAGCCCAGGGGCTACAACAGAGAAAAAAGCCCAGTGAGGAAAGGAAACAGGAAAAATTAAAATATTTAAGAACAGTAACAACATTAAAATCAAAATTTCCTGTAGAAAATTTAAAAACTTTAACAAAACAAGAGGAAGGGAAATGAGATAAAATAGTGTGCCTGACCGTACCTCAAGCAAGAGAACTCTAACCTAACACAGTGAAACACCATAGTACAGAGGCTAGGGCACTACCCAAGACTAGAAAACAATGGTTTGATTTTGGAGTGTCCTCCTAAAAGAGCTGCTCACGATAGCTAAATAGTCTCCTCTACCCTTACCAAGAGGAAAGTTGCCACTGAACAATTACAGTGCAGTAGTTAACCCCTTAAGAGAAGGAGAATTGTTTGGTAATTTTGCTGTTGTCAGGTGTAAGAGGACAGAGGAGAAAATGTAAAGAATAGGCTAGACTATTCAGTGTATGTGTAAGCAAAGGAAAAATTAACCGTAACCAGGGAGAAGGATCCAATGTAGCACTGTCTGGCCAGTCAAAGGACCCCATAACTCTCTAGCGGTAGTATTTCAACGGGTGGCTGGTGCCCTGGCCAACCTACTACCTACCATATGAGGTTTCAATATAAGGGCTTATGTAATTTTTTATATTTTTACGAGGTACTGCGTTATGTTTTTCGAGAGATTGCGCAATTCTTATATTTTTCACATGGTTGGAATGTTCTCAAAAATCCCAGAGTTAGTTTCATCTTTTTTTCATTGTTTCGAGGAGGTAGGTGGGCGGAGTTAGCTGGGAGAGGGTTGCCTGGCAAGCGAGGTTAGGTCTCCTGTTTGATAGATTTAGTTGGCAACTTTGGCACTGCTAGACCCTGCCCCCAAGTCACGAGAATAATCTATTTAGAAGTTTTTAAGTCAATATATATGTGCCCCTAGGAATGCATTGCAGCTGAAGAGATCCAGTCTGTCCCTTTGTAAGTCCCTTGAGTGTGTAACCTCTCCTAAGTCAATAAGTTTTTTACTTAACATATATCGTATGTAGCGTGCTCAAACGTTGATAAAGCAATTGAATAATATTTCATGTGTAATGTGTTAATATAAATAAGTGTTTAATAGGAGATTTTTTATCTGGTAGTGTGACATTTAGGTGAAAACACTGAAGCGTATTTATTTTGGTTTAACTATTCGATTACCTCGTATGAAAAAAAAAAACGTAAGTGAATCAGATAATTTTATGTAAATTTTGTTTAGTATTTAATCATTAAAAGTTAGTGTTACTATTTTCATTAATTATCAAGGTTATATATTTGTGTAAAATTTAATTTATAGTGAAACAAGTGATTATATAATTTTCAGTGTAATATTTCCTTGTCATAGTCTAAGGTTTTGTTCAGATTTTATATTTCAAGTGATTCATTTTGGTAATAATTTTCTGTATTGATGTTGTAAATTTTTATAGAATATGTTTATTTTTGTTACGTGTGTATTATTTCGATCAACAGTATTTCTTACAAAGCTCTCTCGTAATCCCTGACTAAGAATCGAAGTAAGAGATTGTTTTGAATAGTTCAAGTAAAGTAAATACCCAGTATTTTTTGGAGTGTACGTAAGAAACCTTTGGATTTTCAGCGTCTTTATATATTGCCATCTGGGAGTTGGATAATTTCTCAGAGCTCGGGTATTATTCAACTGTAACAAAATTATGTTAAATAAACAAGTGAGTTTGAAAATCGGGAGGTTATGTAATTTGCCAGCCGTACTACATAATATATATATATATATATATATATATATATATATATATATATATATATATATATATATATATATATATATATATATATATATATATATGTGTGTATATATACATATATACATATAAATATATATTTATATATATATGTATATATATATACATATATGTATATATATATATATATATATATATATATATATATATATATATATATATATATATATATATATATATATAGGGTTCTGTGGTCTAGGAACCAAAATATAATATTAATTATACTACGGCTGGTAAGCTACATAACCTCTCGAGTTTCAAACTCACCTGTTTGTTTTTATATTAAATCTGTTACACTTGAAAATATTAATACCCGAGCTATGAGACAGTTATATAGCTCCAAGACAGCAATATATAAAAATACTGAATATCCAAAGGTCTCTTAAGTACACTCAAAACAAAACTGGGTAGTTATTATTAAGAACTATTATATTCAAACAACCTCTTACTTCTATTTTTTAACCGGGATACAATTGAGTACTGAAATAAACACTGGTGATTGAAATAATACACTCTTTACAAAAAAAAAGAAAAATTATTCTATAAGAATTACAACACTTTGAAAGAATTTACATAAAAATAAATCACTCTAAATATCAAGTCTGAACAAAGCGTAGACTAAGGCCTAAAAAATTAATACTTATGAAAATTATACAATCACATGTTGCACTGGAAATTGAATTTTACACAATCAATTAGTATTGACACTTAATGAAAATTGTTAACATTATAATGATACAAATATACTTCACGTTCGTACATAAATCTCCTCGGGCCACTTACAAAGATTTACACAATACCAGCACTCACCACAACACAGTAAATTTAACATTTCTTGTAAATTTTGAGCAACGTTTTAACACACTACACACGATATATGCTGGGGCACAAAATTACTTTAGAGAGGACACACTATAGGCACTTTGAGAGAGAGAGGATGTACTGTGGCTCATTCATAGGATTAGGTGGTTCTCTTCTGCTGCTATGCATCCCTGGCGCCGCATATATGTATAAATTTAGTAACGTCTAGATTATTCTAGGTTATAGATCTGGAAGCTGGGGGGGCTGGCTTAAAGGCGTAAGGTTGCCAATGATTAAACTCACAGATGCATACCAACGTAACAGCGACATGACTCTCACTCAGCTAGCTCCGCCCACCTTTGTCCTCAGAAATGAAAAAAAGATAAATTCTAACACCGAGCCTTTCGAAAACCTTCCAAAACATGTGGCAAATATAAGAATTGCGCATTTTCTCACAAACATGATGCAATACCTCATGAAAATATAAAAGAAAAGTATATAAGCCTTTGTTCATACCTCGTAGGGTCATAAAACACTCATAAACAGCTTATGTAAAACTTTGTAACAAAATAAGTGAAATAAAAAGTTGATTCTTAAAGGTAACGTAAATTTACAAATACTGACTTAATTGAAGAATGCAATGAAATTAACAACGAAAATCTTATGTAATTTACATACTAAACTTATATCTACATGAGAGTAACTCATCTGACAGGCAGGCTATTCACCTCTTAAATAAACAAATGAATTACATATATAAATACATGAATAAATTATTTATTCTACACAAGACACACTTAGTAAAAATATATATATATACATATATATATATATATATATATATATATATATATATATATATATATATATATATATATATATATATACATATATAACGGATTTTGAGCGAAGCAAAAAATCTATTTTTGGGTGAGATGGCCATGTCGTCCTGATGGAAGTTCCTATAGGGTAGCTTCCTAGGGTATATAACAACTACGGCGATATTCCCAGAGAATTTACCTTAAGGTACCAGAATTCTAACTCCTGGAGCGAGTATCCCTCGTGAAAGGGATATCGCGACATATCAGAGAACGTATTCTTGACACGCCACATGGCAATCTGCATCCCGAACAGAGATTTCGTCTCGCAGGGGGCAAATGGCAAGAAACGAATTCGGGAAAGAAAAAGGGGGAGCCGCTTCCAAGGCTCCCTATCTCCCGATTCGTAAGCGTGCCTGGCGCCATCCTGGCGCCATCTGTATTCCTTGTAGCGTACACGAGGTGCTACAGATACTGTATGTAGGGAGGGGTCCTACGGCCCTTTCTTAGAAAGGCAAGGGCGGGTCCATCAGGACGACATGGCCATCTCACCCAAAAATAGATTTTTCGCTTCGCTCAAAATCCGTTTTTTGGGCTCAAGCCATGTCGTCCTGATGGAAGTATACCAGAGCATTACTGTATCTGTGGATTCTCAGAACATGCCGTACTCCCCGGATGTAATTTTTCCCGGTCGACTAGACCTAGAGACCTAAGATGTTACCGTTATACATCTTTTCAACTAACTATAAACCATGTTAGAGCTTCCTGCCCCCTACAGGGAAGAGTCCTACTAGACTCTGGAAAAGTCTCGAAGAGTACATATACCTATGTATGAATACCAGGCAAGCTAATATAGTGGTCTCGCCCTATATTAAGTAAAGCATAGTTTGTAAAGAATCACTGCGTCAACATGAAATATCGACCAGTTCTCCGCACAATACTTGTATTGGACAAAGGTTTTATATCCGCATAGGAGGAAAACCAATGCAACATAGCTTGCATAAAGGAACAATTCTATTAAAATTATCCCAGATAAGGTACATAGAATGAATGCTCAATTATACCAATAAATTGACACAGGTGAAGGAGACGCAAGGTTCTCAAGAACCAGTTTATTGACAGGCAATAAATAGACAGGTTAACCACAATTGTATATATATATATATATATATATATATATATATATATATATATATATATATATATATATATATATACATAAGAAGAGGATAACCCAAAACTTTAAGCATAAGTATGATAGTAAACAGAACTTGTTTGTCTGAAAGAAAAAACATTAAATGCCACTTTTAAGATACCGAGGTATCAAAGTCATAAAAGTCTGTATTACAATTCAATGACATTAGCGTTAGAAACGCTCGGCACACATGTCTGCACTTATGCTAGGTTCACCTTTGGAAATGGAACAGTCTACATGGGCAACACAGTGCCCTCACTTAGTTTGTAGTACAGTATGTAACTACACACTCACCCTGGAATTAATCGTCCCAATTAAAACCACTGTTCCTCGCAGAGTTAAACAGTAGGGTTAACACCGCGACCCACTACTACCACAGATCTCTTTAGTTCCTCTACTTGCTTCGCATAGTGGCGAAAGAACACTCTGGAAGACTTCCAGCCAGTGTATGAACGGAGATGTTCAAAATCCATACAATTAAAGAAATTTAAGGATGAGGCAACTTTCCTCGGATCGTGACCTGCGGGTGTACTGTCAGGATCCGCTCTGCGAATAAAATATGTGATTTTCGCTCTGAGTTGATTCAGAGATAAATTTGAGCCTGATGTTTCTCCCCTGAATAGTTGACCACCCTTGAAGTCTGAAGTTCTATGAAGATAGACCTTTAGGCATTCTACTGGACATAGAGATGCATCTTCTTTCAGAGGGCAGATTCTCCAGGGACCCCACCTGTTGGTGGGTAACTCATTCTTGGCGAGAAACGTAGGATCCGGAAACAGGTTCAGTTCTCCCCCATCCAGGAACTGAACACGACCTGCCTTTCTCGAGAGGGCTACAATCTCACTAACCCTGGCCCCGGGCGCGAGTGCAAATAGGAAAATAACTTTTTGTGTCAAATCCTTTAACGCACACTCTTCATTGCTCAACAGAGAAGAGAAATGAAGAACTTGTCTAAAGACCATGAAATGGGCTTTGGAGGTGCTGAAGGTCTGAGCCTAGCGCAGGCTTTCGGGACTTTATTAAAGATCTCGTTACCTAGGTCGACCTGGAAGGCATATAGAATGGGTCTTGTCAAAGCAGACTTACACGCTGAAATCGTGTTAGCTGCCAATCCTTGACCATGGAGGTGGAGAAGAAAGATAAGCAGAAGTCTGTCAAGATCTCCTGCGGATTCTTCGCCTTGACAAAAGGTCACCCATTTTCTCCAAGATGACTCATATTGCCTTCTAGTAGATTTGCACTTATATTCCTCAAGGAAGTCTATGCTGGCTTTCGAAATCCCGAAACGCTTTCTCACCGCTAGGTAGAGAAAATCATGAGCTGCAGGGTCCGGGTTTTCTGTAATGAAGCGCAGACAGTTGACTTCTGGACTCGCTGGGTCAGAACTGGATCTGGTAGCGGTACAAACTTCAGCTACAGTTCCAATGCCAGGGGGAACCACACGCTGTTCGGCCACTTGTGGGCCACTATTGCCGCTACCCCCTTGAAGGATCTCAGTTTGTTGAGGACCCTCAACAGAAGGTTGTGAGGAGGGAACAGATAAATCTTGGACCATCTGTTCCACTCGAGGGACATCGCGTCCACTGCTTCCGCTAAGGGGTCCTCGTACGGGGACACGTACAGGGGCAACTTCTTGTTGTCTTTCGTCGCAAAGAGGTCTATCTGCAGTTCTGGGACTTGATTCAGAATGAAGGAGAATGATCCTGCGTCTAAGGACCATTCCGACTCTATCGGTGTGAACCTGGATAGAGCGTCCGCCGTCACATTGCGGACTCCTTGAAGGTGAACTGCCGACAGGTACCACTTCTTCTTTTCCGCCAATCGGAAGATGGCCAACATCACCTGGTTGAGAGGTGGTGACCTCGATCCTTGTCGATTCAAGCATCTCACAACTACCTCACTGTCCATCACCAACCTTATGTGGATCGAGTGATGCGGGAAGACTTTCTTTAAGGTAAGGAGCACTGCCATAGCTTCTAGAAAGTTTTATGTGAAAGGTCTTGAATAGCTTGGACCAAGTCCCCTGGACTTTTTTCCGATGAGAGTGACCTCCCCATCCCTCCTTCGAGGCGTCTGAGTGAATCGTCACCGACGGGGGAGGTGGCTGAAGAAGAACCGACTTCTTTAGATGTCTGGCTTGGGACCAAGGCCTGAGAAGAGTACTTAGCCGAAGCGGAACTGGTCTTCTCAGATCTCTTCGCGCGTTTGATGCATAACTTCTCCAAACTCCGGTTGCATCCTTTAGCTGTGCTCTTAGCACTGGGTCTGTCACCGAAGCAAACTGGAGAGAGCCCAGTACCCTCTCCTGCTCGCGTCTTGATATCCTTTCGGAATCTAGAAGTCTCTTGACAGAACCCGCTATCTCCTTCCTTTTCTTCGCCGGGATGGAGAAACAGTGTGACAAAAGGTCCCAGTGGATTCCCAGCCACTGGAACTTTTGAGATGGAGAAAGTCGAGACTTTTTTCTGTTGATCTTGAAGCCTAGGTACTCTAGGAACTGGATCACTTGACTGGAAGCTTGCAAGCATTCTGTCTCGGATGCTGCCCACACCAACCAGTCATCCAGGTAGGCTACTACCTGAATTCCCTTTAGGCGTAATTGTTTGAGAGCTACGCTCGCAAGCTTCGTAAAAATCCTTGGGGCTATGTTTAGCCCGAATGGCATGGCTCCGAAGGCGTATAGTCTTCGTTGTAGCCTGAACCCTAGGTAGGGGGAGAGTCGATGGCTGATTGGAATGTGCCAATAGGCGTCTGACAAGTCTATAGAGACGGAATATGCCCTCTTGGGTAGTAAGGTCCTTATGTGTTGCAGTGTTAGCATTTTGAATTTGCAATTCACTATGAACTTGTTGAGTGGCGACAAGTCCAGAATGACTCTGAGCTTTTCCGAGTCTTTCTTGGGAACACAAAACAGCCTCCCTTGGAAATTGATGGGCTTCACCCTTCGGATCACCTTTTTTCTCCAACAGTTCTTGAACGTACTCCTCCATAACGGGGGTGGAGTGTTGGAAAAACCGAAGGCACGGGGGTGGAGTGCTGTACCAGCTCCAGCCCAGTCCATTCTTGAGTAGGCTGTGGGCCCAGGGATCGAAGGTCCACCGATCCCGAAATTTCAGAAGTCTCCCTCCTACCGGTATCATCTCACTTGGACTGCCGTCCTGAGGTCTTGCCTCCCTGACCACGACCACCCCTGAATCCCCTTCCCCTTGAGGGGCGCCTAGACGAGCCTCTGGCTGCTCCTCTAGGCTTTGCTCGAAAGGAAGTAGACTGCCCTTCGAACGCTGGGGTGAATGCCGTGGACTGTGTCGACACGGCCTGGGGTACCCACTGAAAAGTGGTCGGGGTTTGTGCCACGATCTGGGGCACTGGGGGCAATGGCAATTGCAGTTGCTGTTGCTGTCTAACAGGCTTGGCTGGCCGAGATGGTAGCCTAGTCCTCATAGTCTTCCTCTTTGGTTGAGGACCCTCATCCGGGGAAGACTTTCTTTTGATAGCCAGGCCCCACTTCTGGAGAAGGTTTCTATTCTCCAAGGCGGCCTTATCAACAACTTCTTTGACCAAGTCGGTAGGGAAACGGTCTTTTCCCCAAATGTTGGAGGAGATTAGTTCCCTTGGCTCGTGCCTCACCGTAGCCGAGGTGAACACGAACTCCCTACAAGCTCTCCTTGCCTTGACGAAGCCATAAAGGTCCTTCGTCACTGTGGCCAGATGAGTCTTGGCCACCACCATGAACATTTCATGGACCTTGGGGTCACTTGCCATCGTCTCGAGAGTAGTCTGAAGAGACATTGAGGCAGCCAGTCTTTCTTTTGTCTCGAACTCTCTTCGCAAAAGAAAGTCAGACAGCTTAGGGAGGTCCTCGCCGAACTGACGTCCGGCAATATCAGCCTCCAACTTTCCAACTGAGAACGTAAGATGGACGTCCTTCCAGTCTTTGTGGTCCATAGGCAGGGCCAGCGACAAGGGTTTACACTCCTCCAGGGAGGGGCAAGACTTGCCGGCCTCGACTGCTTTTAGTACAGCCGCAAACCCTTTCTGTAAAAAGGGGAAGGCTCTAGTAGGCGAGGACACAAAGGAAGGGAGCTTCTTGCTCAATGCGGCTACCTTTGAGTTAGAGAAGCCCCTCTCTTTCATCGAGGATGAAAGTAGAGCTTGAGCCTTAGCATGGTCCATCACTATGACCTCCTTCGGCTCTGTCTCCTCCTTTGAAGCTGGTTCCTTCCTCAGCCGGACATAACAGTCCGGATATGATGCCTTGCTGGGCCAGAATTCCACCTCCTCCAGGGGAACTGAGCCAGCTTATCCGAGATGACGATCTTTCCAGTCGTCATCGGCATGTGCTCAGCATACCTCCATGGGTTAGCATCTGAGCACAAGGGAAGGTCTTTCACATTGAGCTTTTTCTGGGGCCCATGTGATTCTGCAAGGCACTGCATCCGCAGTTCCATTGCAGCCGCCTTCTCCTGATTCTCCTTCTGCATTTGTTGGATCATTCCAACAATAGAAGAGAGGGCCTGTCCCAGCTCTACTGGGAGACCGGCCGATGTTGAGGGAATAGGCTCCGGAATCTGAACCGGAGTAGCCGACACCTCGTCGACCTCTTCCTCTACAACGTCTGGGGCTTGAACTTCATCCTGGGCTTCTGCCAGGAGGTCTTCCTCCAGACGCTCGTCCACATCAGACATCCTGTCATCTAACTGGATGTCTTGCATCGTGACCGCGACTTCAGCATCCACCTGGATCTGAACTTGGGGGATCTCCTCTTGAGGCTGGGGAATCACTGCATCAGCTGATGCCTTAGGGAAAAGATACGCCCTCATCTTCTCACTTGGAAGATAAGGGCCAGAAGTGTTCTTTTGGAAGCCCCTTACCCAGGTACGAAGCTTCTTCCTAGCTATATCCCTTGATTCCACTGTCCTAGGGGAATCAAAGGCCTCAGTAATCAGGTTAGTGCACACAGTACATACCTGAGGGTCCCAATACCGGAGATCATCCTTGGAGACAGCGCATGCTGCGTGTCTCCTACAAAACTCATGTCCGCAGAGGTTCTTGCTGCGGACGTTGCAGAAAACACTTCCGCACTTCGGAGGGTCCTTCTGTAAAGAGAAGAAATTTCCATGAGTATCAAGTGAACTATGTATCACTGGATATGCATAGTATAGCATAACAATTCAGAAAGGAAAGACACACACTTGTGTTTCCCTCACAACCCATTGATGCAGCCTTCCAGATAATAAAATCAAATGGTTAATCTCTTCTAGAGTAACCAATGCAAAGTTTCCAGAGGAAACAGGTGGAGCTCACACCTAAGCAATGATTTTAAAATCCTGGATAATAGACAGGAAAGAACTCACTTTCCTATCTGTAGGGCAACAGCAAAGGACTGTGCAAGAAATCACAAAAGTGTTAGAACACACAGTGCTGTACCAAAACCCATACTATAGTTTTCTTCTTACTGTATATGTTATACTGAAGAATACTAGTATAGTATAGGAGGATACGTGCCGGCCGGCACCTGCCGGCCGGCACACACCATAACTAGCTTTAAAGTATACTACTTAACAGCTATTAGGCGGCAGAACTCTGGTTCAAATGCATGTGCCGGTCGGCAGCAATTGCCGGCCGGCAACAGCCAATGTCGGCCGGCAATGGCTGCCGGCCGGCAACTACACAAGGTAGTACCCAGCTGCTGGCCACACTCTTGGTGACCGGCAGACAAGGGCTGACATTAGCCGGCTGGCAAAGGTACAGGACCGATGCCAGCCGGCAGCAAAAGAACCAGAGGACTACAACTGCCCGGCTGCCGGCCTATGAGGCCGGCAGCCGGGTCGGGTACAGCACTAGAAGAAAAACAGAATGGATGCCGGGATAAGAGTGTACACTACCTCCAAGCCCGGCAATCCGAAAGAGTGCATATAAGGAAGGGGAGAATCTAATTCAGGCTTCCTTACCAATGCCGTCTGACTCTGCAGGCAGGCATGGATGAGGGACCAAGGGAGGTCCGGGCAGCACTCAAAATATAAGACCCTTGCCGGCCGGCAGCTCTGCCGGCCAGCAAGGGGCTGAGTCAATCCAACATCCTAACCTATTCTAGGTCCAGATGTAGAACGACGTACAGTACTGTAACGGCTAAGCCATTACGGAGATAGAGGGGGAAGGGACAAAAGAGGGTCCTACCAACCTTGCTTTAGTGACGGATCACCCGCAGCTAAGAAACTTATCTTAGCCTAAGGGAGATCTAAGGGGAGAAGCCAGCAATACTTGCCAGCTCCCAGAGCACCAAAGCAAGGAAGGTGTTGCCACTCCCAGGGAAAGAAACTTATCCTCCCCCGAGAACAGCAACAAGGACTAGTCTGGTAGATCACAAAAGAAGGAATCATATCCACAGAAACCTTCAGTAGTGACCTAAGGAGGCTAAGCCACCTTTGTCTGTGTCAGGCCAGCGAGGGAGACTCTACCCTAAGCCAGACAAGCACAGACTCAGACTAAAAACTCTGTTGTTCTGTCCCTCTTTGAACCAGACTTACTGGAACAGGAAGGTACAGTAACACCCCAGTATAGTTTTATCGAAAATTAATTCGGAAAAAACCACTTAGGGATAAGCCCAAGGCTTAAACAGAGGGAAAGGGATTGCAGACCTTCTCCGAAGAAAAGAAAGCAACTGGGGAGAAAGTATACTAAGGCTCCATAAGCAACTTAGCCTAGGCACCAAGAGAATCGATTACCTAAATCACCGAAACTCACTCGTATACTATCTTGGAAATATCCCACACAATCTTAGATGTATAAAACATAGCCTAAAGCTTCAATAAAATTTTAATACACTCGGAAAAACCAAAATCATGCATAAAGTACTAAGACCAAAAGACTAGGCTACATGGCCTAGCGTAGGCCAGAGTGGCGAAAACTTCGCCAAAATAATACTAAGCATGAAAGGAAATCCAATGTAATGCTAAATAGCTAAAAATTTTTTAAAGCAAAACAACCGGGATTGTCGCTCTGACTAACTAAACTTATACCTAGCGAGCGACAGCGTCCATGACGCCTCCGGTAGGCTACGGCTCTTGTAACAAAGATTAATCCTATTAATCACTCAAAAAATTACCAAGAGCCTACATTTATACATAAAAGACATGGTACTCAACTTATCGGAGGCCGACGAAGACGGAGAAGCCATGAAAAGCAGAATAAATCCAAGATTTGCGAGAAACACAGGAAAAAACACCGAGTTGTTAAGCTACGCAAAAAGGAATACAGATGGCGCCAGGATGGCGCCAGGCACGCTTACGAATCGGGAGATAGGGAGCCTTGGGAGCGGCTCCCCCTTTTTCTTTCCCGAATTCGTTTCTTGCCATTTGCCCCCTGCGAGACGAAATCTCTGTTCGGGATGCAGATTGCCATGTTGCGTGTCAAGAATACGTCCTCTGATATGTCGCGATATCCCTTTCACGAGGGATACTCGCTCCAGGAGTTAGAATTCTGGTACCTTAAGGTAAATTCTCTGGGAATATCGCCGTAGTTGTAATATACCCTAGGAAGCTACCCTATAGGAACTTCCATCAGGACGACATGGCTTGAGCCCAAAAAAAAAAAAATATATATATATATATATATATATATATATATATATATATATATATATATATATATATATATATCAATTCCATCCCCTGAATGTAGATCTGGGGTTGGTGAATCCCTTAATAGAGATTTAGCTAAAATTAGTGCATGGTGCAAATTATGGGGTATGAAGTTGAATCCTAACAAAACTCAAAGTATGATTGTAAGTAGGTCAAGGACGGTGGCTCCTCAACATCCGGATCTCAGTATTAATAATGTTTCTTTAAATTTATATGACTCTTTTAAAATTTTAGGTGTGATTCTCGACAGCAAATTTACTTTTGAGAAACACATTAGGGCTGTGTCTTCTTCAATTGCACAAAAAATTGGCTTATTGAGAAAGTGTTACAAGATTTTTGGTGATCAATCTATTCTGAAGAAGTGTTTTAATTCTTTCATTCCACCTTGTTTTGAGTATTGTTCTCCTGTCTGGTGTTCAGCTGCTGATTTTCATCTTAATTTGTTGGACAGAAATTTACGGTCTATTAAATTTCTTATTCCTGATCTAGATATTAATATTTGGCACCGTCGTTCAAATAGTTCATTATGTATGTTGCATAAGATTTTTCATAAATCTGACCATCCTTTACATTCAGATCTCCCGGGACAATTCTATCCTGTTCGTAATACTAGGCAGGCAGTTAATTCTAATAGCCAGGCCTTCTCCATCATGAGGCTCAATACTACACAGTAATCTAGAAGTTTTATTCCAGCTGTTACTAAGTTGTGGAATGATCTCCCTAATCGAGTAGTTGAATCAGTAGAACTTCAAAAGTTCAAAGTTGGAGCAAATCTTTTTATGTTGACCAGGCTGTCATGAGTCTTTTTATTGTTTATATTTATTACATAGCTGTTTTTGACGTTGTTAATAGTTTATATAGGACATATCTGTTTTGATGCTGTTACTGTCTTTAGAATGATATATTGTTAATTTATTCTCATCATTTATTTATTTCCTTATTTCCTTTCCTCACTGGGCTATTTTTCCCTGTTGGAGCCCTTGGGCTTATAGCATCTTGCTTTTCCAACTAGTGTTGTAGCTTGGCTAGTAATAATAATAATAATAATAATAATAAAAATAATATATACAGTCAGCGCGGGTCGGTCTGTCCGGGCAGCATCCGTCGTGCATTCATTTTGGTCCCCTCCCCATATCTACACTAATACACAATATAAATCAATAAAAATTTAATTGAACACTCACCAATATCCCTGCTACTTGTCTATAGGGTAGCCTTTCCTCTTCTTGATCTCCAAAAGTCGTTAAGGAACACTATCGGCGAGGTTTTGGAGTATTTTGGCAGGTATTTCTGCCCACACCTTATGGAGCGCCGCCTCGAGAAGTGTCACGTTTGTCGTCACTTCTTCACGAAGGCGGGCTTTAACTATCGCCCAAAGGTTCTCAATGGGCGAAATATCAGGACTTTGACCTGGCCAATCAGGAATATAGTTCACTTCGCTATTTTCCAGCCAGTTTTTCACTTTTTTAGCCGTATGGTAAGGGGCACCGTCCTGCTGAAAAATTTCAGCTCCTGTAGCCGCAAAACAATCCGCTAAATTGTCTTACAAAATGTTCAAATAGCGGTCAGCATTAACCGTTATGCCTTTAGGCAAAACAACAAGGCTTTGGGCACCACCGTAGGCAAACGAACCCCAGACCATAAGCGATGCTGGGTGCTTAACTGTCTTGGCCGTGAGATTAGGCTTAAGAGGATCTGACCCCTTTCGCCTCCACACTTTTTTCCCGGTCGTCTCACTCACACAAAAGGTCGCTTCGTCACTCCACAAGACACTTCGCCACTGCTCCAAGGTCCAATCCTTGTATGTCTTGGCAAAAGCAACCCTCCTCTTCCTTTGTTTCTCAGTTAAAGCGGGCTTCTTTCTCGCAATCACTTTCTCGTAGTCGAGGCGCTTCGACAGGTTTTCCTGAATCGTACGAACACTGACGTCGCTCAACAATTTAGGGTTCTGTTCTTTCAGTTCCTTAGCCGTTAATGTTGGATTTTCTTCTAGGCTTCGCTTTAAAATAACTAAAGTACAATCAGGAATCTTCTGGGGGGGGGAACCAGCCTGGGAGTGAGAAGGGATCTCGGCGCTACCCCCTGCCTTGAACTTGGCCACCAAGCGCCTCACTGTTCTCTCGTTCACGCCAGTATTCTTCACTATTTCCTTCGTTTGCAGACCTAAATTATGACAGGTTATCACTCTAACAATGTCATCGTGACTTGTACGGGGTCTAGACATCACTGGGGGGGGGTTTGATAGACAAAAATGCCACGCGAACTCACAAAAGAACGATTGCAACTCGGCCCTCTCAACCTGACACAACCTCACTCCACGACTACAGGAAATACACTGACTAGCTTCCACCTACGCAGATATGTAGATGCTAACTTGTATAAAAAGATGCCAATTAGTCAATTTGTCCCAGTCGATTTTTTCCCCGATAAACCCCATGCCTCCGATTTACGCGGAATGCTGTGTCCGGCCCACTACCCGGACAGACCGATCCGCGCTGACTGTACATACATACATATATATACATATATATAGATATATAGATATATATATATATATATATATATATATATATATATATATATATATATAGTGTGCCATTGTATTTACTATGTTTTTCTGTTTTTTGCCCTTGAGAGGCTAAAGCTCAAAGGTTTTATTCATCAGATTTTAAGTACGAGTATTTTTGTGGGATGAGGTTGCTAGTCCAACGTCATACCCCCATGGATGTTGAAAGGTTTTATGAACTAACAGTATCTCTTCATGATGATCATGCATCCGACATACCAGAATCTACATTGCTGAACTTCGATAATCGAATAACCAATTTAGGCATGAGGTTGCTGGCCTCTGGTCTTTTTATTAATCTCTGCTGTTGTTGCAGCCCATTTACAGCTGACTGGATTTGTCTATGATAACAGGGGGCCAAAGTGGGTCCGTCAATTATCAGCCGAGTACTTTACTACTAATTATTCTGTTCATGTCTCACAAGGAAGGTCGGGTAATGGTTCGAATGAATCTGTCAGAGATGAATAGGCACTGAACTCTGTTAAGCCCAGTACACACTATGATTCATGTATCAGCCTCGTGGTGCAGTTGTGGTGTTAAAAAAATTACTAGCGGCTGAACTGCTCACTTTTTTTTGGCGCGCTAGCTGCCTGATTGCATTTCAATTGTCTTTGAGACAGGATGTATGCCGATGATTTACTCTACCAGGAGACTACTGTTTTTATTAAAATCATTATTATCAAAATTAATGAAATTATTATTAAATTAATAAGATTATTATTATTAATAAAAATATTACTATTATTATGATTAAAACTATTATGAAAATACAATGAAAGGTTGGTCATTGCCCACTCAGTGGGAGACGAAAAATTACACATAATGTACAGTAGGTTTCAGGTGATAACACTGAACTACTGCGATAAGGGTAGAATGGATTTTGATATCTTTAAAACGATTGATGATGCAATGGAGTGTTTCTGAGTCTTGAATGGATATCTAATAGATTATTCTCTGCTGAGAGCTTAGGGTAATCTTTGATGATTCAAAACCTGAGGGTCCTGATTCTTCTTGAACTTCGTGAGTCCATTGATGTACCTGTTGAGTTAGTTATTAGGAGCTATTTTCTGTTCCTCAGTGTCATAACACGCATGGCTAAGGGCTTTGCAAGACACGGTTGCTATGAGGAATCTCCTAATGCAATAGACGACTGTTGATGTACTTCTCGTTTTATGGAGGGATAGATGAAAGATTTCGCAATTTTAATAGATATGATTCGAAGGACTGACTGTGCAAGCTTAAGCAAGATTAAGATCAGTCCTCTAAATTAGAATGAGAGGCAAAGGATTGTTGAGGTTAGAATCCTCTTTATACAAATAAGTAAGAAAATACAGTTATATTTGAGGTCATAGGTGAAGAGAATGAAATGAAAGAAGAAAGATATCTATGAGACACCATGATGGAAAAAGGGGGAAGAATGCAGCTGTAGCGCTGACAATAGCAAAGTAAGGGTTTGTTATATAAGAAACTCAGGATGACCATATAGAGAGAAGAGTGGTTGAAACAGGATTTTAGAATAGCGTAAATGATGAGTGGTAAGCATTGGAGTAAACGAATGACACACTCATATATGCTGTAGAATGCTAAACTTTGTCACAAATCAGAAATTAAGATTTATAAAGGGATCTACGATTCTAACATTCATTATACAAGTGTGCACTACAGAGAGAAATATGCAGGGTAACAAAGATATATTGTTAACAGGTAAGTAGCGAGCGTTGTAAACGTGAAAAAAAAATGAATTGGAGAATGCCAGTTTGATGAGTCAAGGAATATTGGTTGAAGATGAAAGCTAACAACATATTCAGTGGATGAACTGGTGCCATTTTGCTAAGTAATTACATCAGCTAACAAGACGTTGAAGAATTCAAGGAACGATGACCGGAAGTGCATCCATTGTTTGTTTGAAGGGGAACAGCGCATCGATTGGTTTTTCTATTTAAAGACTGGGAACCACATCTCAGGCTCTATAATTCATTTTTAGATATATTTACTGTTGGTACTTGAATTAGAGATGAAATAGACATATTTTCTATAGCTTTAGAACCTACCTTTAGAGGTTTTTTCCGCTCGTGTTCTGCTTTTCCATTCTGCACACCTAGATAACGTTTTGTGTCAAGTTTCTAAGGTATAAGGAGTCGTAATCAAGACAACATTTAGTAAATCCATCCTTTGTACTTCATAGTTTATTTGAGCTGGTGGCTTTGAGATTACAATAGAAATTTTGGATTTAAAAACATTAGATATTATAAGATATTATTGATGGGCTGTGGGTTAAATGCTACATCAAACGGTCATCATCATAACTGAACGGTATTCTATTTTACCCATCTAAATAAAAAATAATCCAATTATACTATGCCTTTCACGAAGACTTGTTTCTCCTCTGTAAGGAATCTGCTTCTTTCTTTCTTTGCAATAAGGATCTCGGCATAATATTGCTATAATCTCATCAAATGTGTGTCATGCCTCTTCTACGTGCCAGGCCTCGGGCTCTTTCATTTACAAGATTCGGTTATCACACTTATGATTTCATGAGAGCTTATTTTCCTCCCGCATTGTTTCCACATTCGAGGATTCTTTTCGCTTGAACGTCTATGTGCTACAAGCCTTGGCCAAAGCCAAATGCTCAAGTAACTCTTTGACATGGATCATCCAGATCCTATCTCTTATTATTTTAAGCTCTATCACTCTTTGTTGTTTTATTTACCAAGTGACTGGTATTACTCATGTATTTTTTCTTAATTTTTCTATGTTGGAACAAATAATTATGTAATGTCTCAACCTTTATGTAGTATTTGAGTAAGTTTAATATTTATTCATAATTCTTGAAGGGAGAATTTATTCTAATTACTTTTCAAACTAAATTATATCTAAAATTACACACATATATATATATATATATATGTATATATATATATATATATACATATATACATATATATATACAGTATATATATATATATATATGTATGTATATATATATATATATATATATTATATATATACATATATAAATATATAAATATATATATATATATATATGTATATATACATATATATATATATATATATACTGCATATTTATATATAAATATATATATATATATATATACATATATAAATATATATATATATATATATATGTATGTATATATACATATATATATATATATATACTGTATATTTATATATATATATATATATGTATGTATATATATATATATATATGTATGTATGTATGTATATTACGACTAGCGAATTACGTAAATTCCCGAGCTCCGAAACTCACCTGCCTTATATTATATAATTTGATACACAATAGAAAACCTCCGAGCTCTGAGAATAATACGCAACTTCCACACAATAATATATATGAAAACTGAATATCTAAAAGGTCTCTTTATTTTACACTCAAAACAAAACTAGGTGATTACTGTACTTTTAACGGGAACTATTCTTAAATCAACCTCTTACTTCAGTTCTTAGTCAGGGGATACGAGCAAAGCATTGAGATAAGTATTTGTGATCAAAACAATACACACTTTAGGAAAATAAATATATTCTATAAAAAAATAACAAATTAAAAAAATTAACACCAAAATAAATCACTGGAAATTTAAATCTGAACTAGACCTTATAATAAGACAAAAAAAATTATAAATCAAAAAATTTATCCAAACACTTGTTTCACTAGAAATTAGTTTATGAAAATGTTTGATTTTGACAATTAATGAAAAAAGTTGACAATTTAACTGTAGAAAATAGATAAAATTTACACTTTCATATACTTAGCTGTTACTCTTATGTCAGGCTCACACAAGGTTACCGAATAGTTAAACAAAATAAATACACTTCGCGGTTTAACCTTGTTGCTGTTGTTGTTGAAGATTGCCTGGCCCTTGCAGCCAGGCACGAGCTCTTGCACTCTTGCAGGCCGTAGGTGTTTTGGTTGAATTTTTGGGAGTAGGTAATTTGGTTGTGGGGTGATCTGCAACTTTTATTTTAGGTGGATTTTGGGTTAAGTTGTGGGTTTGGGATGGTAACAAGTAATAGTTTCATGCCTGTTTGGGAAAAGAAAGAAGGTGACGGTAGAAAGGAGATGTCCCTCCCAAGAGCCCACTGGCTCCAGTCTTCTAGTTTGAGAAAAAGAGTTACAGTAGTAAGTCCCGATGAGTAGGAGAGTTCAGGAAGGAGTTTGAAAAGTTTTAGTTGGAGATATTGGTATAGATAAAGTAAAAAACTTCTTAGTGGTTTAAGCTTAAGTTATTAGACAGAGAGATAGTGTGAAGTTTCAGCTTAGTGAGAGAGAGCTGAAAAAGAAAGTTGTTAGCAGCTTTGAGTGGTAGAGAAAGGGTGGAATAAACATTCCTGTACCTGAAAATTCTAGAACAAAAATAAAAATAAAATGCTACTTATCATTGTTTGTCATTGAGACGTCTATGTGCTGCATGGTTGAGAGGGATACCTGAACTGAAAGATATAAGAGAGATTGCAAGGGTTGCTTAGGTTACAAACTGGTGCTGTTACTACGTTATCTTGGTGGAGTGTAGCTGCGGAGAAAGGCTGAGAAGGCATCAACATTGGCAATTATGTGTTTGACAATTGCTGTTGCGGGTGCAGGATTATTGGGGGTTGAAATCCTGTCTGAGTAGGCTGGTTTCCTGACAGTGCAGTAAGTAGTGCTGTAGAGGTTCTTCTGTTGCTTGCTCGCAGTAGCTGCATGGTCTTTCTGGTCTCTGTTGTGCTGCTGGGTCTTCACCATTGTCCGTGATGATTTGCCAGTTGCTCAGATATCCCAGTCAAAGTCTGCAAATGATAACTACGACTTGACGGGGTGTTTGTCTTGCTATTGGATGTGGTAATAGTTTTGTTGCTTCGATGTACCACTTTGCAGATGTTGATCCATCAAGGAAGGCTTGCCTTACTTCGCTTGTCTTTTGGATGTTGCAGTAGGCAGCCATTTGATTCTTGATGGTTTTGAGTGAATGTTGCAGAGTATTGTCTGGCACATTAGGGCCGATTTAGCTAGGTGATCAGCTTCATCATTGCCAGTAATTCCGGTGTGACTTGGGATCCAATTCAGGGTTACTTGCCTGTTGTTGCTTTGATGAGAAAAGGCTAAGAACTGAATTGCTGTGATGAGGTAAACATTTTCAGTATGTTCTTTGTTGCTGAGAGCCAGGATGGCTCCTCTGGAATCTGTATGGACTGTTGTGGTTCTTTCTTGTAAGTTGGCAGAGTGTTCTACGGTTTTCGCAATTGCCACTAGCTCGGTTTGTAGTGTGGAAGCGTGGTTTGAAAGTCTCCAATTTTCTCTATAGCCTGTGTAATTTAACCTAATTACACAGGGCCAGTCACAAAAACCAGTAAATTTTCTTATATACCAGTACTCATATATACATGGAACTTCTTATAATTTAAATCACAGAAATTCTAAGATTTGAACAAACACTATTCACATTTGAGAGAAAACGCTATACACATTGGAGAGAAAACACTATGTACATTGGAGAGGAAAATTGATGGATGGCTCAAGAGGTATTGAGAGGATCGTCGGACGTTGATTCTTTCGGAATCAGGCTGGATCTCTCTGTCTCCTAAGCATGGGTTGGTTTTATATATATATATATATATATACTGTATATATACTGTATATATATATATATATATACAGTATATATATATATATATATATATATACATATATATATATATATATATACATGTATATGTATATGTATATATATATATGTATATTTGGATATATATATATATATATATATAAATATATATATATATATATATATATCATATTGATCTACTTGAGAAACTTTTAGTAAAACATTCTCGTAGAGTGGGGGCATGGCCCTAGCGGCGTTAAGGTTGCCAACTTGGCATTATGGAAGTAGGATACTATCGTCGCGGGCGAGGTAACTCTCTTAGCTAACTCCGGCCACTTCCTCTCGCAACATTAAAAAAAAGAATTAAACTTTAGTCTAGAATCTTCATGCAACTTCCCACGAAGTGGAAACATGATGCAATCCCTAGCGTGTGATATACGGCATACCTTTTAAAAGGTTACATAAGACATCGTAACAAAACTACTTGATATAAAAGTTTAATCCTTAAAAAAAAAAAAAATGTAAATTTACATATACGGAACTGATGGAAAATACAATTAAAGGAATGACGACAGTCTTATGTAATTTACATACATTTACTTAATCCTACATGAGTTGAACTCATCTTACGAGCTGGCTAAACATCTCTTAAATATGCAAATGAAATATGTGAATAAAATAACCTACTCTCATATTATACCAACTTTGTAAGAATATATATATATATATATATATATACATATATATATATGTATATGTATCTATATATATATATATATATTTATATATACATATATATATAAATATATATATATATATATATATGTATATATATATATATATATATATGTATATATATGTATATATATATATATATATATGTATATATATATATATATATATGTGCGTGTATATATAAAAATATATATATATGCATACACATATATGTATATATATTTATATATATACTTAAATATACCTATATATACTGTATAGGCCTATATATATATATATATATATGTGTGTGTGTGTGTGTGTGTGTATTTATATATATATATATATATATATGTATATATATATATATGTGTGTATATATATATATATATATATATCATTATTATCTCCTCCTACTACGCTTATTGATGCAAAGGGTTTTGGTTAGATTTTGCCAGTCGTCTCTATCTTGAGCTTTCAATTCAATACTTCTCCATTCATCAACTCCTACTTCGCACTTCATAGTCCTCAGTCTTGTAGGCCTGGTATTTCAACTCTTCTAGTGCCTTGTGAAGCCCAGCTGAACGTTTGGTGAACTAATCTCTGTTGAGGAGTGCGAAGAGCATGCCCAAACCATCTCCATCTACCCCTCATCAAGATCTCTTCCACATATGGCACTCGATTAATTTCTCTTATAGTTTCATTTCTAAACAATTCCTGCTATTTAACTCCCAATATCCTTCTGAGGGCTTTGTTCTCAATTCTACTAAATCTATTGGAGATTGTTTCATTATCAAACCATGACTCATGTCCATACAGTAAAACTGACCTCACTAAATTGATATATAGTTTGATTTTTATATGTAATCTGAGGCTATTTGATTTTCAAATTTTACTTAACCTAGCCATTTTCTGATTTGCTTTTTCAATCTTTCACTAAACTTTAATTCTAAGGACCCTGTATTAGAGATCATAGTTCCTAAATACTTGAATGATTCTACCTCATTAATCCTTTCTCCTTTCAATGACATTTCCTCTTCCATTGCATACTCCACTCTCATCATCTCTGTGACTGCATCAATGACCTTCATTCATAATCTCTGTCTTCCTTCTATTTATCTTCAGCACAGCCTCGTGTGATATTTTATGAATTCTGGAAAGCAAGCATTGCAAATCCTGTTGTGTTCTGCTAGTAAGGACATCCTCATCAGCATACTCTAGGTCTGCTAAATTCCTATCACCAATCTAGTCCAATCCTTCTCCACCATCTCTGACTGTTCTACGCATCACAAAATCCATGAGAAGGATTAAAAACATAGGTGACAACACATTCACTTGGAGCACTCCACTGTTAACTGGAAATTCCTTTGATAATACTCCATTAACATTAACTTTTTACTTGCTATGCTCACGAACAGACTTAGTCAAATTTACATATTCAAGAGGAATTCCATAATAACGCAGGACTCTCCATAAAATTGGCTGGTGCACACTATCAAAGGCATTTTCATAGCTTACAAATGCCACCAAATGGGGATTTCTATATTCTATATTTTGCTGTATAACATGTCTCAACATGAAAATTTGGCCAGTGCATCTTTTACCTTTTCTAAACCCTGCTTGTTCATCTCTCAGCTTTTAATCAATCTTTCTCCCCAGTCTCTTTAAAATAAGCATACTATATATTTTCATAACAACTGACGTAAGTGTTATGCCTCTCTAATTGTTGCAATCAGTCAGGTTTCCTTTTTTATGCTATTTTCACCAACACTACTAACTCCCATTCATCAGGTATTGCCTCTTCATACCACATTCTACAAAATAATCTTGTAAGTAGTCTGAGATTCACTTCATTTTTAGCCAGTATCATCTTGGCAGTTATTCCATCGTTTCCAGGGGCTTTCCATCTCTTTAGTTTTTGAGGAGAGCTTCGACTTCAAACACACTGAATTCATTCATGGGCACATCAAGATGTTCATCAGCTTCACGTATATCAATCAAATTATTCCCTTCATATCTCCTATGCATAACCTCACTAAAGTTTTTCATCCAATGTTGTCTTTCTTCATTTTCTGTCGCTATTATAGAGCCATCTCTCTTTTTGATAGAAGAAGAAGAATAATCATTCTTCTTTGTCCCAGTCGAGATTTCATTAATAAATCTATGAGCAATTCTTACACCATAACCACTTCT
>NC_090731.1:86878534-86881034 GCF_036898095.1 Palaemon carinicauda
TAACTTGAGCACCAACCTTAAAGCTCATTGGATTCTATAATTTGTGTGTTGTATTCAGGGACTTTTCATTCCAGTAATGTAACCAATTTTTCCAGTTTATATGAATTTTATGGAATCTCAAAGGATCTGAAATACTTTCATTTTCAAGGAATTGAATTCAAATATTGGTGCTTCGTATTATGACTGAAGTTTTTATTGTCTGTGTATGAAATATCGTTTCATTGATAAATCACTGTGTTCAATCCTGATAAGATTGAATAAACCAAAACATGTCATGGACATTAAAAAGCTTAGAATTTCCAATTATATAGTATCTTATTTCACGAGGATTATTTCACCGGTTCAGGGGTATGTCAGATGACTTCAATATGCAAATAATGCACCAAATGCTTGAATAATATAGGTTGCAGTTTATTCGATCTTAAAGAAGACTAAGAAGACTGTGTTTCAACAGTCCTTACAATTATGACAACTGAAAGTTATCAGGGATTCCATTAAAGGGTTAAACGAGCCTTATCTTAGGTAAAGTTCAATGTCGAGGATTTCATTTGTCACTTGGTAAAGACCGTACCGGAGTGCATACGTGTATTTCATATCAAAGGGTTTTAACCAGACGAATATAGAAAGAATGAAATTATGCATTACTTTATTGATAATTCTTTTGTATGTAAATTGAACAGAAATAAGATTTTTCTTTTCTTTTAATTGTCACTCTATTTTTATCTAAGAAAATATTCACTCTAGTTATCTTTGAATTTTGACCAAGTGAGAAATGAACTCTGCTAAGAGCGATTCGACATTAAAAACAAAAGAATGTCATTTTGTATGCGTTAAATTATATGTTGAATTATATAATTACTACTTTTGTTGTATTCACCATTTGTTATCCTACGAGGAAATGTATATTTCTGATCCCGTTGAAATGAAGAAATAATCTTAGGCCTATCATTATGCTTGTTGGTCTGGTTATTCAAGCAGCCGTACGAAACTGGATTAGATATCAAGACACCATTTATACTATATTTCAATATTTTTCTTCAAGGTAAAGTAGTTCGTGATAAGTAAATAAACACTTTTATGCGTCTTTTTTTCTCCCAAACACTCATCACTTTTTTGACATAGCAAATCATAATTACACGTGATACGTGAAAATTCCACTGGTAAATCAGTGTCTTTATATATATATATATATATATATATATACGAAGTTGGTTTAGCTGGTTTATTCATGTATTCTTTGTGTGTATTTAAAAATGTATAGAAAGCTCGTAAGGAGAGTTCCACTCACGTAGGATTAAGTAATGTATATAAATTACAAAAGACTATCGTCATTCATTTAATTGTGTTTTCATTCAGTTTTGTATGTGTAAATTTACGTTATTTTTAAGAATTAACTTTTTATTTTACATAGTTTTGTTACGAAGTCTTCTGTAAACTTTAGGTATACTGTATGACACATGAGGTATGAGCACGAGGGATTACATCCTTTTCATGTTTCTATGTGGTTAGAAAATACATGAAAATTCTAGAGTTAGTTTTATCTTTTTTCTAAAGTTACGAGAGGGAGGAAGGTGGAGTTAGCTGAGAGAGTTGCATTGCCACATTCGTTGGTACCCGTCCTCGACTTGACAAGTTGGCAACTTTGGCGCCGTAGCCCTGTCCCCCAAGCTTCCAGACGATGTCCTAGAAGGTTCGAGATAAATTGATTTAATATATATAGAGAGAGCCTAGCATTGCATAAGCAGTAGAAGAGATTCAGCCTATCCCTTTGAGAGAGTTGGCATTCGCCAGACCTCTCTCCGCTCAAGTGTTTTAAGTGTTTTCCTCTCAAACGTGAATAAGTGATTTATATCCATCATATAATGTGCATAGTGTTGTTCAAACGTTGGTAATATTATTGGGTGATTAGTTGAAAGTGTAGTATGTTAATGAAAGTACATTTTTTAATATAAATTTTGTATCTATGAGATTAAGTTAAACAGTGAAGTGCATTAAAAATTAAAAGTTTTTGATAAACCGATATGTAACATTGTGTGAACCCAAAGACATAAATGTAACAGTTACATATATGTAAATTTCATTATGGTTTATTCATTAGAGTGTTAAAGTGTTAACTCTTGTCATTAATTATCAAAATTAAATTGTTTTGTAAATTTATTTCTAGTAAAACATGCGATGGTATAATTTTTTCAAAGTGTCTTTCTTTTGTCTTAGTCTAAGGTTTAGTTCAGATTCAAATTTCAAGTAATTTATTATTGGTGTAAATTCTTTTGTATTGCTGTTATTTTTTTATAGAATATATTTATTTTTGTAAAAGAGTGTATTATTTTTTATCACCAATATTTTTTTTTTTTTTCAGTAATTTGCTCATAATCACTGACTGAGAACCGAAGTAAGAGATTGGTTTAGAATAGTTCATCTAAAGTAATCCCCTAGTTTTTGTTTTGAGTAAAGTAGGACACCTTTGGATATTCAGTGTTCATATGTATTGCGGTCTGGG
>NC_090731.1:86883534-86946034 GCF_036898095.1 Palaemon carinicauda
TCAAAAAAATAATTCCTGAAAAGACAGACTTAAACAGGTTTTGTTAACAATGGGGTGTAGAGCGAGATATACAATAAAAAGGAAAGTTTTTACAGTGTACGAGAGTGTGTGAAACACGTGCGGTACAGGAGTCATCTACCATATCATGGTCAGACAAAAATGCGTCATTGCTTTATAAGCTTTGGGAAAAACGTCTAAATAGGTATGTTGTTCCCTAGTTTCCAGCTTTTGAGCATGTGATGGCCTTCTTTCAATTTCGAAAGCTGAACAAAAATTCTTTGATTGTGGACAAGAAGTTTGTATGACTGGTCTTGATTTTAGTACTGCCTTTCACTGTGTTTATAGGAAATCCCTTGTTTTTAAATTCAATTAGTTAGGAATACATGGGTCTCTTCTTATCATTTTCAAGTAATAGATTGCTAAGAGTAGCTGTTGATGGGCACCATAGTGAGTATAGCAATGTACTATCTGGTGTTCCTCATTATTTTATTTAAATTGTATATACATATGTAGTTTGGGCTAGGCAACAAGTTCATTGCATAGGCAGATAATGCTACTCTCATTACATCAATTCTATCTCCTGAATGTAGACTAATTGCTGCAGAATTCCTCAATAGAGATCTAGCTAAAACTATTACATGGTGCAAACTATGGGGCATGGAGTTGAGCCCAAGCAAACTTACAGTAAGTCAGTTTAGGACAGTGGCTCCTGAACATCCAGATCTTGCATTAACAATGTGTCTTGATTATATAAAAATAAGTTAAAAACATACGTCTGATTTTTTATTGCAAATTCAGCCTGCTTCTTCCTCAATTGCACAAAAAAATTGGCATATTGAGAAAGTCTTTTCTAAGATTTTCGGTGTTATTGTAATGATCATGTAGCAAGCAATATATATACAAATGAACAAGGATGCCCTGTCAACATTTTCTTTGATAACACAACCATTATTGGACTAAGTTAAACTGCTATTCCATTGTTATGTTATCTATTTTTCATGGAAATGTTATTGACAAAAACTTTTGATTGCAAACACGCAATTATCATCCTTATGTCACCCCTTGGGGCCCTCTACATACCTGTATTGTCTGTAAATAGTTAGTTAGTAGGTTGCTGTCCTTATATCAATACTTCCTTTGCTCTCATCCCATTGGTGACCTATGGAGTGCCTCGAACACCCAGCCCACCTCCTAGCTCACTGCTTTGTCTGTTGCTCCAGTGATGTACATCCCGGACACTAGTTAATTTCTTAAATGCTGCCACCTTTCTCTAGTAGAGAGACATCTGCCTGGTTTCTGCATGCGGCGATTCAGTTTTGCATCAAGGGTGTGACCTGCTCAAGCACCAAAGCTCACTATGTCCTCGTTGCAATCCCCAATGTCCAATTACCAGAAATATCCAAGTATCTTTGCGAGCAAAGGGACGGACCCCATAGAGTAAGATACCTTTACATTATTCCTCCTGGAGCAGTGCTCCCTGTTGCCAGGCGCCAATATAATCAAGATTTTTTCAGCTGTATCAACAACAATTAAGGGATCAAAAGATGTTGATGGCCGTCAGGAAAATGCTAATCATTTGTTTCAGCCTGCTGCAGACGGTTCTCTTTATGAAGTAAACTTCAGATTCAGTGCTGCTGCTAAAAAAATGTGCTATCAGATGTCAATGATAAAAAACCATGTAATTAGACCTTACTTTCTGGATGGGTAGCATTTGGCATACCAGAGCACATCACTTGCAATAGGGGTGCCAATTTCTCCTCTCAAGTGTGGACATCTTTAAGGCATCTTCCCAACATCACCCTACATCACTCTACCGCTAAAAACCCTGCAGCCAATGGAACGTTTGTATGATGCCTTTAAAGCAGCTTTGATGTTCACTGTAATGACTCCAGTTGGTTTAGCAAATTCCATGGGTCCTCATCAGTCTAATGACCAGTCCCAAGGACACCACGGATGTCTTAGCAGCTAAAATTGTATATGGAGACCCATTGGTCATTAATTCTGAATTTTTTTCTCCATCCACCACCTCTAAGGATCTCCAGTGCCTATGTCAAGTTGTGGGGAAATTTACCTTTTATTATCAGACTTACATGACCCATTCAAAGCAGCATATACCGAAAGAGCTACAGACCTCAACACCAGACTTCGTATGAAATGACACTTGCAAGCCACCACTTACACCCCCATATACAGGACCATTCCTTGTCCTCCGTCATACTCTGAAAGCTTCCTGCCCAACGTTTGTGGTAAAAGAGGATTGAATCACCATGGCCTGCCTTGAAGCTTTATATCTCCTAAAAACGACCCGTCAACAGTAAAACTCTCTAGACCAGATCCCCTTCTTTCAAATGTATATCAGCTTTATGGAGAGAGATATGTAAACCACGTGCAGAAAGAAACGTACATACAAATGTATTGTTATTGGACTCTAAATTTACATTTACATTTACATAGTGGAGTAACATTACCAATTCTCCAACAAGTGCTAAAGCACCTCTTCTTGCTAACTTGCACAAAATAACAGATAACTTTGGAGCTAAGAAATCTGCAGTCTTTATAAAAAAACAAAGGTAAAATAACATTTGGATCTACAACTCCGTAGGCATCAAGGTCCATCAAGAGAGCTTTAATTTCACGAGATCGGAAAGCTAAACTAGTTAGTTTACCCTCAGGAAAACACGAATGAGGAAGTTCGAGATTCTCATTACTCTGCTTGCTGTCAAACACATCAGCGAAAGGGGTTGCCTTTTCCTTTGGACAGTGAATGACAGATCCATCTGGTTTAAGTAAAGGAGGAACTGTTGCATTTACACCAAAGAGTGCAGATTTAAGGGTAGTCACCTATGGTGAGTATTGAAATCACCAACAAAGACAAAAGAGGCCTTTCTATCATCTTCTTGTATCTTAGCCATAATAGTAAGAAGACAGTCAAAGATAGAATCATCCATGTCAGGATTCCGGTAGATCGAACACAAATAGAAATTTTATGCCTGCCACAAACTTTTATTACCTGAATCTCATGGCATCCACATTCAAAGCAGGACTTATGAGAAGCAGGGCACTCAGTCCTAATATACACCACCATTCCCCTGGCCCTAGGGATGGCATCGTGTTTCAACAAAATCGGCTTCTTAAAACAAGGTATAAGGACCTCAGATGAGTCCCTCATATTAGAAACCAAAGTTTCTGAGTACAAATGAATATCATACTGTCTGGACGCAACTGTAAGGTCTTGAATATTAGCATGAAGACCACGAATATTGCAATACAGTAGACGACATTGACAAAATCTATGACGAACTGGTCCCGGATTGTGCTCAATGTCTCCAGAGAGCATAAGAATTAATGGTGAAATATAAATAAAGTGATTGATCAAACCCATAGTCAACGGAAAAAAGCCGGAAAAACTGGTCAATATGGAGGAGCCGATACACCATGCAAGGCTAAATATCCTTTAGGATAGCCACTTCAGCTGAAGGGAGGACAGTAAGGATGGTTTTGAAAAGTAAAAGAGTCAGATAAGGAAAAGACAACTTCTTGATAAACCACCAGGCATCCATGGCCTTTCTATTAAGCCTGCCCAACAAAAAATTTCATAAAACAAGAGGAAGAAGAAAAAAAAAAGAATATATATATGTATATATATATATATATATATATAAGATAAAACAGTGTGCCCAAGTGTACCCTCAAGCAAGAGAACTCTAACCCAAGACAGTGGAAGACCATTGTACAGAGGCTATGACACTACCCAAGACTAGAGAACAATGGTTGGATTCTGGAGTGTCCTTCTCCTAGAAGAGCTGTTACCATAGCTATAGAGTCTCTTCTACCCTTACCAAGAGGAGAGTAGCCACTGAACAATTACAGCACAGTAATTAGCCCCTTGATTGAAGAAGTGTTTGGTAATCTCAGTGTTGTTAGGTGTATGAGGAAAGACGAGAATGTGTAAAGAATTGGCCAGACTCTTCGGTGTATGTGTAGTCAAAGGAAAAATGAGCCGTAACAAGAGAGAGGGATCCAATGTATTACTGTCTGGCCAGTCAAAGGATTCAATAACTCTCTGGCGGTAGTATCTGAATGGGTGGCTAGTGCCCTGGCCAACCTAGTATATATATATATATATATATATGTGGTGTCCTATCAGAAGAATTTCAAGTGAACAGCGGACTACTCCAAGAGAATGTGTTGGTACCTGTGTTGTTTATCCACCTCATGGATTTTGTAATGTATAAAAAAGTTGGAGATGGTGGAGAAGGGTTGGATTAGATTGATAATAGGAAATTAGATTGACCTAGAGTATGCTGATGGCACTGTACTTACAGGTATTAGCAGAAAACCACGGGATTTGGAATCCTTACTTACCAAAATGCATAAAATATCACAAGAGGCACGCTCAAGGTAAATAGAAGAGCTAAAGAGATAATTAGATAAAGGAATATGCAAAGGAAGATTAAATATCTTTGGAAGAAGAAAGGATTAATGAGTAGAACCATTTAAGTATTTAGGAACTATAATCTACAATACAAGGGCATTAGAATTAGATTTTAGTGAAATAAAAAAAAAAAGCAAATCAGACAGTGGCTAGGTTGTATAAAATTGGAAAAAAAATCACTTGAAATTGTATATATAAATCAGGCTATATATAAGTTTAGTGATATCTGTGGTACTGTATGAACATGAGTCGTGTTATGACAATCAAACCATCTTCAACAGATTCAGTAGATTGGAAAAGAAAGCCCTCAGAGGATTATTAGGAGTTAAATGGCAGGACAGGATTAAAAATGAAAACTACAGGAAAGATTACTCGAGTGCCATATTTGGATAAGATCATGGTGAGGGGTAGATGGAGATGGTTTGGACATGTTCTTTACACTCCCCAAGAGAGATCAGTTCATCAAATGTTTAACTTGGCTCCATAAGGCACTAGAAGAGTTGGAAGATCCAAGCCTAAATGACTGAGGACTATGAATCGTGAAGTAGGTTATGATGAATGGAGACGACTGGTGAAATATAACTGACTCCCTTTGTGCAAGTAGGCTAGGAGTAAATGATGATGAGATATATATGCATATATATATACATGTGTGTATATATATATAAACAATATATATATATATATATATATATGTATATATATATATATATATATACACAGTATATACAAACTCAGTGGCATTGCCAGATGTGTGTGTGTAATACATATATGTATATATATATATCAGTCTCTTCCCATCTCTCGGTGAGGAGAGAGAGTAGAAGTCATATCTGGTGAGGTGGTTCATAGTTAGGAAAGGGGGAAAGGGTGCGAAAGGTTGAATCTGTGTGTGTTTGCGTGCTTGTGTTCATTTCTACAGTACCTAAATCTATCTATTAAAGAGTAAATATATTATTCATGTATTTAATATGCGTATTTAAGAGATGTATAGCCAGCTCGTAAGGTTAGTTCCTCTCATAAAGGTTTATGTAATTGTATGTAAATTACGTATGACTTTCATCGTTCTTTTATTGTATTTTTCATTCAAGTCAGTGTATGTAAATTTCCGTTATTTTTTAGTTAATTTTTAATTTCACGTATTTTGTTACGAAGTCTTATGTAATCTCGATTAGGTTTGCTGTATGACTCACAAAGGTAATAATACGAGGTATTACATTATGTTTATATTTCCACGTGGTTAGAATGTGCTTGAAACTTCTGGAATAGATATACTCCTTTTCTTAATGTTTTGAGGGGTACTTGGGCAGAGTTAGCTGAAAGAGGGTTACCTCGTAAGCAAGGTTTGTTCCCCTATTCAAAATACTACGTTGGCAACCTTACGGCATAAGGCCTTGCCCTCAGGCTATGAGAATGATCTACTAGAATCATCTAGAAGTATTAAGTCAATATATATGTGACCCTAGGAAATCATAAGTAGCAGAAGAGATCCAGCCTGTCCCTTTGAAAGAGTCAAAGTTTGCTCATCTCTCTCCTCTCAAGTGCGTCAAGGGTGTGCCCTCTCAAACGTGATTAACGATTTTTATCCAAAAGATATTGTGTATTTCAGACGTTAATGAATCCACTGAATAATATTTCAAGTGTATTGTGTTAATGTAAGAACTGGTATAATATAATTTTTTTTAACTGGCCCTGTGAGATTTAGGCTAAAACAGTGAAGTGTATTTACGTTTGTAAGATTGCTGCTTATAAGATTGCTCAGCCTTGTGCTGGACATGGGCTCTTGCGTTGGCCGCCCATAGCATATTTTTCATGCTAGCCTAATTATTTGCTTACCTCATGGGATCCAAAAGACGTAAGTGTATCAGTTACTTTTAGTTAAATAAAGAAATATTTTCTTGTCTTAGTCTAAGAGTTTGTTCTAGATTTAATATTTTGACCGATTCATTTTGGTAATGATTTTTTTACTACTGTTGTAATTTGTTATAGAATATATTTATTTTTGTAAAGGGTGTACTTTTTCGATCACCCATATTTCTTAACAATACTTGCTCGTAATCCCTGACTAAGAACTAAGTAAGAGGTTGTTTTGAATAGTTCTTATAAAATAATCACACAGTTACTTTTGAGTATACGTAAGGAACATTGGATATTCAGTATTTATATATATTGCCGTCTGAGAGTTAAATAATATTCTCAGAGCTTTGGTATATTTCAAGTATAACAGATTTATGTTAAAATAAACAGGTCAGTTTGGTTCTCGGTAGGTTATGTAATTTGCCAGCCGTAATGATATATATGTATAATCATATATATATATATATATATATGCATATATATATACATATATATATGTGTGTATATATATATGTATATATACATATATATTGTCAGAGAGGTGGAAGAAGGATATCAAAACGATACAATATATGTGTAGCCTATATATATATATATATATATGCTATACCATGTGTGTACATATGTATAGATATATATATATATATATATAATATGTATATATATGTATATATTTATATATATATGTATACATACATACATATATATATGTATATATATGTATATACATATACTGTTTAGATAGATATATATATATTTATATATATATATATATATATATATAAATACATATATATTCTATTTATACATACACATACTGTGTGTATATATATATATATATATATATAATTCTTCTTTTATGGGATTTTCTAGTTCCTATGATTTTTATGGGACTCCAATGCAAACAAACAGGTTGCTAAAATCACAAGCTTCAATCTCATGGCATCAGTGATTGGAGCATGCAATTGAACTCAGCTCTTAAGTATTTTTTTTTCTTATTATATTTTCTTTATAATAAAATTCTTTACTTAGTCAGGGGAATTGAATGAATACAGAATTCAAGAAAATTCTAATGATTTTGTTACCATGAAAGTAAAATGATATTGTAGTAGAGTAGTATGAATGGATGACAACAGTGATATTGATCATTTCTTGAAACTCAAAAGTTTCATGAAAGGTCATTGAATTGGGATTTCAATATGTATGTCAATAAGGGCAAATAATGTTCAGGCCAGACGCTACTAGTGTATTTTTTCAATTATTTTCATGATATAGCTATATTTTTGGGTAAACATACTGTTGTTATTTCTTAATTCATATCTCCTGTGTGGAAGATTTAACTATATGTATGGCTTAATCGTTCTGAGTTTTTCTTTTTAACAGTTTTATCCTGTATTAAAGAATTGAGTACGAAATTAAGGAATCGGTGTGGATATTCTTCTGTGAACTGTCAGCTTTTCAAAGTTCACTATAGTATATTACTTGACTTTGCAGTGCAAATGCAAAATTTGCTGATTATTGACGGCAAAATGTCCCAGCCCCTTTTTGCGGAAAGTTTACATATATACTTACTGCTGTGATAATGTATATCCACTTGAAATATTTCTTTATCACAGCTATCAAGTAAAAAACCTAAATTTGGTAAACGAATTTTTATCATCCCTTTACAGTATCAAGATTAGTTCCAAACAGTTTTTTTTTTTTTTTTTTGGGGGGGGGCGGCCCGAAGGAAATTCCCCTAATTAAGAAATTGTATCCTGATTCACTGTGTCACCGTATCTACGGCAAGCACACATCCCCCCACCTTTCATGATGAATGGATAAATAGGGAACACGTGATTTTCTTTCGTGGTCGAGTCCTGAATAAACATTTTAAATTTCTATGAACATTTTGTATTTCTTGCTACATTCTAATGCTGTAGCATGCGCAATCGGAGGCGTTAAATCCATAAACAATTATCATTGTTATTATTATTGTTAACGGGGATATTATTATAAATGATATTGTTACTAGCAGTATTAGTAATGGTATCATTATTATCATTACTTAATAAGTGCAAACATTCGAATGCCTTAGTGAAAGTAAACTTACAGGAAGCCTCCATAGGACAGAGGGCTAATGTGTTTAAAAAGAATATAACAGTCAAAATGAAGTTAAGACAAATAAATATTTTAAAAGCGCTATAAGTAATCCAGAAATAACATTCATATAATTTTTTGAAATGCTGGTAAAAAAAAATAGTTTTATTGTCACGAAAACAGTAAAATATTGATTTATCCCAATCAAACTTTTATCTAGCCCACATATGCATTTTATCAATGACGTTTTTACGCCACGCAATCACACATGAATTGTTAGCAGAATAATTAAGTTATTAATCTTCATTAGGAATTCATATACTCACGACACTCGTCAGTCTGGATAAGAGAGGAAAGTTCAACATTTGTAACAATCTTTAAACTTTCCTTGTTTACAACCAAAAATTTTCAAAATAGAAACTCTCCACGGAACATATGAGTCAGTGGCTTAAAATTGTGATGTGATTTTGAGAACTACTTGGGTGAGTGAATGCCAGGCATTAATTGTCAAGGGAAAACACAGTACCTGACCGGTCAATGTTTACTCTATGATTCATCCTAAAAAACTTTGTAATGGTTAGAATCAAGTTTCAAGATACTCAGTCCGATCAAACGTCTCTTGCCTTGTCATTATGATTCTGCTATTCCATTCCTTACTTTCGTTATCTTCCTTCTAGTTCAATTTTACCTTATGACGCATAATCGTGAATCATATGCTTCATGTACATAGAGTAGGTAAAGGGGTTCAAGAAACTGTTTTACGTACCTCTTAAAATCACATTTGTACGGTAATTTAATTTACAATGCAACTGTTTCTTAGCGAATATAGTTATTTCTTTTCCATGGTGATCGTAATTTTTATGGAATTCCGTCTTTGCTAAGACTTCCCCATCAACCCCCCTCTGGATCAAAGGCTCACCCCTAGGTCATCTCCTTTGCCCTCTGAAAGGGGAAGGGAACTATGAAGATGACAGACTAAGACACGTCATATCGTGAATCACCTAACTCTATAAAATGATTTAGCCACATCACACCCCATGACTTCGCACCGACTTTGTTGTTGTTACCAGGACCTGGTGACTAATTCCTTCCATGTGGCACGTGTTATTGCATTTAACCATACTTTTTCCCCGTCCTACCGGGAAAACTGTCCCCGCAGATTCCCAGTAAGTCTTTCATAGATCTATGAATTTCTGAATTTCTTGTTGATCACAATTTCGTTTCGGAAGTAAAATCCATCGATATTCAACACTCCTTTGAAAATCGCGATCTGAGCGATTATCATCCTTATATTTTTGAAAAAGAAGGATGATGTTCCCTGAACTCAGTATGAGTGTCAGTTTTCTGCCGGTCATTCAGCTGAATATGATATGATTTGGTATAGATAAACAACATCCTGGTGACCTGCTTGTGACTCATGGAGGATTACGATCATGCAGTTTCTGTACGTCCCTTCGAAAACTATATTTGTAAATTTTAATCTAATATGTAAATTACAGACCAAATATCTACACTGTAGTGAAATACTTAGCCCTCATTGATAATGGACAAATGTTTATTTACATCTTATGTCTCTAAAACGGAAGTTTATGTCAACATGTCTGTAGATTCTTTCATAAATAAAAGCGTCATGCTAAGTTCGTCAAATCACCGGTTTGCTTATGCTAGCCAGAATAGTTTTCTGGAATAAATATTAACTGATTAACAATGTCTTGATTAACAGCAGAGAGATTTTCTCTTTTGGTCAAATAGAAACAAGCAAAAGTAAAAGGTTTTTGCCAAACAAATCGCAGATGGCATTCTTATATGAATAGATTCTATTTAGAAACTTGCTTATTTTTAAAACACCATGATATATTTTACAGTTAATATTTTCCTTAAGATACTGTAAATGTTTGATATCGTTAAAAATTTTAACATCCTTAAAGGGAATTAATGATAAAATTCTAAACGAGCCTTTGGATGCAGATATGATTTTACTTGTGATCACTCTAATGAAAAATGCGTCCGTTAAAGTAGAAGGGATTCATCAACCACACTACAACCACGTAATTACGATATTAGAACAGGTAACAGGGGGATAATATATTCGTATGTATAAATAATTGTAACAATGGGAAATGCTGAAGATGTACACTAAAAGGATTGAGGATTCGTACCATAAGCGAATCATACATAAGAAAAAAAAAATTAAATAATTCAATAAAGGACCGCAAGGACCTATAGAAATTATATATATTTTGGAAACAACATATTAAGGAGCTTAATTTTGAAATAAATTCGTTATTGCCTCCTATTTATTTTTGTCACCGTGATGTAAACAGAATTCATCATTTGGTAGTCTTGGCAGTCTCTATCGTCTGTTATTTATACATGTTTATATATATATATATATATATATATATATATATGTATGTATATATGTACAAATATATATGTGTGTGTGCATGCATTATTACACATTCACATACACACATACACACTCCAAAATCAAACCATTGTTTTCTAGTTTTGGATAGTGTCATAGCCTCTGTACCATGGTCTTCCACTGTCTTGGGTTAGAGTTCTCTTGCTTGAGAGTACACTCTGGCATACTATTCTATCTTATTTCTTTTCCTCTTGTTTTGTTAATTTTTTTGTGATTTATATAGGAGATATTTATTTTAATGGCACTGTTCTTGAAATATTTTATTTTTTCTTGTTTCCTTTTTTCATTAGGCTATTTTCCCTGTTTGAGCCCCTGGGCTTATAGCATCCTGCTTTCCCACTAGGGTTGGAGCTTAGCAATTAATATATATATATATATATATATGTGTGTGTGTGTGTGTGTGTGTCTATATATATATATGTATATATATATATATATGTATATATATATATATATATATATATTTATATATATATATATATATATATATATTATATATATATATATATATATATCAGAATCAATATGGCATTTAGATGCTTTTAATTGCCACTAACATTGTTTTTTAAGTCAATTATCAAATCTCCAGTAGGAAAACTTTGTAGTATACGATGTTGGTAGTTCTATCTCAAGGAAAGTTAGTTGAAATTTAAAACTTGTGAATCTATTTTGAAACGGTTACTTCGTTGAATTATTATTCAAATTCCTTTTTAATAGGATATGTATGAATCTACACTTTAATACAACGGATGAACTTACACCGAAACAATTATCAATTCTGTTGTCATTGGTTTTATTGATTTCCTTTCTTATCCTAGAAGTTGTGGTAGTAGTAGTAGTAGTTAATCATTATTATTATTATTATTATTATTATTATTATTATTATTATTATTATTATTATTATTATTATTGTTGTTGTTGTTGTTGTTGTGAATTTTGAAAAAAATAAATTCTTTTTCTTCTTCTTCTTCTTCTTTTTATTATTATTATTATTATTATTATTATTATTATTAGCTAAGCTACAGACCTAGTTGGAGAAGCAGGTGCTATACACCCATGGGCTCCAAACAGGGAAAAATAGCCCAGTGAGGAAATGAAATATATAAACGACAAGAGGAGTAATAAACAACTAAAATTAGATATTTTAAAGAACAGTAACAAAATAAAAATAGATCTTTCATTCATAAACTATAATAACTTCAAACAAAGGAAAACTATTTTTTTTTTTCATCGATCACGATCACATGTGAATATGTAAATTACAAACTAATATGCTGTATATATATTTTATGATACTGAAATAACACCTGGTTATTAAAGGAGACTATTCCTATTCCTAAACAGACTTATTATCACATTCTGGTTTGAATAACATTTGCTGGAGATGAAGCAGCCCAAAAATAACTGAATAGTACTAGCCCTACAAGAACACCTTCCATTCTTACTTACTTATTTTCGAGTTATAACTTTTCCAGTTAACTCTAGCATCCATTAAAGTCCAGCAATCAGAATTTAATTCAATTCGGCAATCTTTCAAAAGATTTCAATAAGTTATTACAATGTGCAAGATGATTGATATTTTCACAGAATTTTCGTCGGTGTTATATTTCCCTCTCTGAGACAACCTTCCGGTAGCCGGATTATTGCCATACAGCTGCTGGCAACGTACACCAGAAATGTTATTGGTACGCCAAAATTCTATATTATTAAATAATGTATACATGTACGAGGAAAGAGGGGAATGTGTAAATAAATAGGCCAGACTACTCGGTGTATGTGCAGGTAGAGGAAAAATTAGTCGTAACCATAAAAGGCCCCAATGTAGTACTATCTGGCCAGTCAAAGGATCCAATAACTCTTTAACGGTAGTAACCCAACGGGTGGCTGGTGCCTTGACCACCCTAGTACCTACTCTCTCTCTCTCTCTCTCTCTCTCTCTCTCTCTCTCTCTCTCTATATATGTATATATATACATATATATATATATATATGTGTGTGTATATATATATATATATGTATGTATATATATATATATATATATACAGTATATATGTACATACATATGTATATACATATATATGTATAATTTTATATATATATATACGTATATATATATATATATATGCGTGTGTGCGTGTGTTTATATATATATATATATATCGTATAGTATTTATATGTATATATATATATATATATATATATATATATATATATATATGGCTGCATATATATATCAGTATAGATGTATACATATATGTCTATATGTGCGTATATTAAATATATATATATATATATATATGATATGTATGTATATATATTTATATATGTATATATATATATATATATATTTATATATATATATATATATATATATATTTATATATATATATATATATATACATATAAATATTATACGATGATCGCTCCTGGCACTGGGCACCAAAAATATATTATACTATGGCTCGTGACTGGGAACCAAACATATAATATAATATGTACTATGACTGGCAAGTTAATCAACCTCTTGAATTCCAAACTCACTTGTTTGCTTTTACATTAAAACCGTTACACTTTAAGATATTATTACACGAACTCCCAGACAGCAATATATAAAACACTGAACATCCAAAGGTCTCTTAAGTACACTTAAAACTAAACGGGGTAATTATTATTACGAATAAACTTACTATGGTTCATTAACAGGATACGAGCGTAATTATTCAAAACAATGATGATTCGAATAATACACTCTTTACAAAAATGAATATATTCTATATAGATTACAACACTTCAAAAGAATTTAGATTGAAACAAAATAGATCACTCAAAATATCAAGTCATGAGAAGGACTCATCTTAAGAGCTGACTAACATATCTTCAATGCACAAATAAAATTTAAATAAAACCATTAATAATCTACTGCATTTACTCTCCACTAGACCAGCTTTATAAGTATATATATATATATATATATATATATGTATATATATATATATATGTATATATATATATATATATATATATGAGCTCCTCTCATGTAGATGTAAGTATTTTTTGTAAATTACGTAAGACTTTCGTCATGAATTTCATTGTATTGTTTCATTCAAGTTAATATATATAAATTTAAGTTATTTTCAAGAATTAACTTTATATTTCACGTATTTTTGTTATGAAGTCTTACTTATTCTATTCGAGAGTGTATGAGGGATTCGTGCGATATATGAACAATGGCTTAGGTAATGCTCTTTTGTATTTTATGAGGTATTGCGTCATGTTTGAGAGAGAATGTTCAGTAACGTATGCTTTAGAAATTTCGCGAAGAGCCTGGTGATAGGATGTAATCTTTTTTTATTTCTTGGACAAAGAGTGGGCGGAGCTAGCTGGGAGACTCGTCTCGCGGGTGCGCTGGTGTGCGTCTGAGAGTTGCCTGAAACCCTTGATTGGCCTCTTGACATTTTTATCTTGGAAACTCTGACTCCCTTGGTAAAGGCACCATGCTTCCCAGATCCTTAGGAAACTTCTGGATATAGCAGTTAGGTTTCATATAAAAAGGGGACACCAAAGTTACGGCTCAGATAGAGATAGAAAACTACAGCCTGAAGGCAGCCTCCTTCCCCTCTCCCTCTCGCACGTAACCAGTGAATTGTTTTGAAAGGGTTCAGTACATTTAGTGTGTCCTCTCCTAAGTGCCCCAAATCAAATTGAGTGTCGAAATGATACCCAAGGCGAAACGGTGATTTTTAGTTCATTGTATTATGGTGAGTGTTGGTAATTTGTAGAGTTTTTGTAAACGGCCCTGTAGGAAGGATAGATTTTGTAACGTGATCTGGTTATCTATTTTTCATTAAGTGTCAAACTTCAATATTGTATTATTCAGTTTTAATTTCAAGCTTTTGTATGATTTACATTGCATTATTTCTTTTCTTAGTTTAAGGTTTATTCAGATATAATAGTTCGAGTCAAGTTAGTATATAATTTCAGATCGTAACATTTTTTGTCTTGATCTAAGTTTTGTTTAGATATAATTTTTTACCAGTGACTTAATTTGTTGTGTAAATTCTTTCAGAGTGTTGTAATTTATATAGAATATGTTTATTTTTGTAAGGAATGTATTATTCCAATCACCATTATCTAGAACCAGATTCCACTCGTTTCCTTTTAAGAAACACAGTAAGTTTTAAATGTTTTAATAGTACTTCAGAGTAATTACTCAGTTTAGTTCTGAATGTGCTTAAGAGATCTTTGGATGTTCGGTGCTTTTTATATTGCTGTCTGGAAATTATTTAAATGTCTCAGAATTTGTGTATTCATATTTTAAAGTTTAAGAGTTTTAAGGTAAAAGCAAACAAGGGAGTTTGAAATTCGAGGAGTTGATTAATTTGCCAGTCGTAGTATATATAGTTTATATGTTTGGTTCCCAGTCATGAGCCATAGTATAATATAATTTTGGTGCACAGACCAGGGAGCCATCATCATATAATATATATATATATATATATATATATGTACAGTATATATATATATATATATATGCGTGTGTGTGTCTACTGTATAAAGTAGATAGATAGATAGTTGGATAAAAACAAATATATTTGATCTATCTATCTATCTATCTATCTATATATATACATATATATATATATATATATATATATATGTATATACATGTATATATATATACATATCGATCTATCTATCTATCATTAGCTAAGTATTGATCCAAATCCAATATGCAGAAGACTACAAAGCAAAGGTCCCCATAAGAGATAGCAACTCAACGCGGACAGGAAATGGAGATGTAAGGAATAAGGAATAAGGATAAATAGAAAAGAAGCATTATACATGCATTAAGGTAAATGTCTGTTAAACAGACAGATGACATATAAACTATAAAACGACACTTATGTCAACTTAGTCAACAGAAACGTATTTGCGGCATTGAACTTTTGAATTTGGACCAATTCATCTAATTGACTGGAATCATCATTCCACAATTTTAAAAGAGCGTGTAGTAATGAACCTTATAAAGGAAATGCTAAAACTTAGAACTAATGAATGGTATAATTTACGAAGATCTGAATGCAAGTGATGGTCAGGACTAGAAAACAAATCTTATACAGTGAGCGCAATTGCCTAATTGAAATAATGTGCCAAACATTAATATGTTTGCCAAGGATATTGTATTTAAAAGATAACAGTTGTTTATATATATATACATATATATATATATATATATATATATATGTATATATGTATATATGTATATGTGTGTATGTGTCTGTGTGTGTGTTTAGATATAAATATGCATATGTATACTTATACATCTACGCATATATATATATATATATATATATATATTATGATTTTAAAATTGTTATATACACACACACAGACATATGTGAGTGCGCGGTCAAGCTTGTACCTGTATTCATCAAAAATTAATTTTTTATCATGACCGTATATCCTGTTTATATTTTCATTCAAAATGACATAAGAATTCACTGTTAATTGAATTTTCCTTGAAAGCTGGTCGTAATATAATAAGCTCAATATTATTCTTATTACAAATATAACATCATAAAAAATATGTATTAACTTTTTTTTCTCCATTACCAAGAAAATTCTTGTAAATAATGAAGATGGGCCTCTTGTGACTCTGGTGGTATGTTGAGCATGCATGGCTCTTCCTGGAGCCGAGTATGTTATAAAGAAAGATGCCGCATTGTGTGCGAGTCATCTCACACGTTGCACCTCAGCTACATCTACAATAAGTAGTGGGCAGGCCACTCCTCCCCCCCCCCCCCCCCCCCCCGCCCCCACTCCATCCTCATACGGAGTGCACACCTGGTCTTCTCTTCATTAACTTATTTGTTGGAATTTCTCCCCAAAGAGACAGATGTCCCTGCTATCAAGTGATGTGCTATTAGTGCTATATTGCCCCACCTTTATATTGTTACCATGCCTTACCTTTATTTTGATCTCTCGTAACCACTAGCATGATAAGTGTCATTCACTGTTCTTGTGTTCTTGTGTTTATTTATTTCCCCTTTTCGTCCCAGTGGATCAAACGCATGGCAAAATATCCTACTTCTTCAATACTGTATCATTTAAACTTCTATTTACTGTGTAAATTACTCTGAATCAAAATCCCGCATCATGCATCTTACGGGATAAGGTTTGCACAGAAATATCGAAAGATTTTGTCACGACTGGGCATGATGGTATTTTCCTTATGGTTATTCGGTTTACAGTTTTTGCTTATTGTTAATCTCTCTCTCTCTCTCTCTCTCTCTCTCTCTCTCTCTCTCTCTCTCTCTCTTGATATTTGACGTCATGTCTATACAAGAGTCTAGCCTTACAATGCCCAATTGTAATTTTCTTCTGTAATGATAATGAATGTGAGAAAAACTTGTCTGTCAGTTACAACGCTTTCATCGTTCTCTGATTCATTTGGTAATTTTGCACGTGATCTAGTGCATCATTCGTTCGTTAATTTGGTTGTTTTCATTTTTTGATATGATGGTCTGATTTTCAACTCACATTCTCAATAAGTTATTTTTTCTCTTTCTTATATCAGTCACTCTTAACACTATATCTTTATTTGTTTGGACTGTTTTTAAGTTTTTGGACAATTTGTGTGTGTATGTGTGTGTTTTCACCTGTACAAACGTGTATGAAACACGTGCGGTACAAGTACACCAATTACCTGAGGCATTTTCGTAGCTATCATATTGATGCTATGCTTTAAAAAAATTTAACTTAGTTCCTCATCATCGTTCTCTTTCTATCGTTGTCCGTTTCTATCCCTCATAAGTTGTTCTTGAGTGAACTTAGTGGAGAAACTAGGGAGGGTATGCCATCCAAGATCATGTAACCATTCCACAAGGAACTCGTTGGTTGTAAAGATCGAAGTTGCTGTACAACAGATACATTATTTCTCCCTGTAATCAATTTATCTTTGAGTGTATATCAGTTGGTCCTATTTTTCCCATCAGTGTGTTTAAGTGAGATGGTTTTTCTTCATTTGTTTTATTTAACTTATATATATATATATATATCATCACCATTATCAGCCTTAACTAGTCCACTGCAAGACAAAGGCCGCCGATATATATAAATATATATGTGTATATATATATATATATATATATACCTGTGTTCTTATAATGTATATATATATATATATATATATATATATATTTATATATTTATATACATATATACACCTCTGTATATGTAGGTGTTTTTTTCCTGTATTTGCTGATTGGTTTATCGTTCGTGCAAAATACCAGGTTGATTCCTTCTGTTTGTGTACTTTCCTAGAATTGCATTCTTATTACGGTTTTATTTTTTTAAGTTGCGTTGTTGATTTTTGATGACTAATCATTTCCTTTCTTGTTTTAATTGTCCTAATTATGAATTTTTTTTTTTACTGTATAATTCCCAATCCACTTCTTTGATTCCTTTTATATTACTCCTCTGTGATTTTTTTTTTTTTTTTTTTTTTTTTTGTGCGCTATGCAAGAGCTGTTATATCAAATGTTTATTTTTGTTATTGCATTGTCCAGTTGAGAGGTTGTTTTTTGGGGGGAGTCAAGATATTCATCATGTGTTTGGTCACTTATTTAATTTTCTTTATTCTACTTTTAAGTTGATTTTACTAAGGTATTTACCTTTTAACTTTATTTAGTTCTCATTTTTAATCTAAAAGGTTATATTTTAGCATACTGTTCTTGACAAGTTTTGAGATCTTTTCCTCCTGTTATATTTGAGCTGAATATTGATCAGCGTTTTGTCTTTCCCTCGTCGATATTTTCAAAGGCAACTAAATCACATCTGCTCGACTTATTTTCATTAGTCGTCATTAGACATCAATCATTCTTTCAATGATCTTTTCATAACTTTGTCATATTTTGCATACATTTTTCATAAATTCTAATTCAATGTATACATATCTATCAATCTTTCTTTGATACTGATCGTTGCGTAGGATTTTTCTTTGTACAATCGGTTTGTATGACCATCATATTGATAATGTTGTTACCACCTAGTTTTTAAAGTAATATATACTTTTATATGATTGCTTCGACAATTACCTCTTATCTGTTAGCCTTTTTGTTTGTGTATAGGAATGATTTTCCCTCCCTGGATACTATTCGGAAAACTTGTAAACTCTTTCAAGAGATTCTGCTCTAAACAGAACGAATAGCACGCTTATCATAATTACCTACAAGGCCCACCTATTCATTGAGATATACATTGCTTGTTTGTATATCCATTGTTATCATTACCTCCGCTAAGGAGGTTATTTGTCTGTCTGTGTGTCTGTGGACAGGAGTACGTCAAAAGTACTGGACGGATTTTGACGAAATTTTCACCACATATAGATTGTAGGTCATGGATAGCCCCATAAATTTTTGAGGTGATCCGAATACAGTTTCTAGATCCGGATTTCCGTTTTTCGCTATTTCTGTGGACAAGATTACCACAAAGGTACGCGACGGATTTTGACGAAATTATCATCATAGATAGATTTTAGATCATGGACTACCCCATTATTTTTAGAGATGATCCGAATCTGAATCCCGAGTCTAGATCCGGATTTGCAATTTCCGCCATTTCTGTGGACAAAATTACGTCAAAAGTACACGACGGATTTTAATGAAATTATCACCACAGATAGACTACCTGGACTATCCGGATCTGGATCCCGAGTCTAGATCCGGATTTGCATGTTTCGCCATTTCAATGATAACGTCTAAACTACCTGACGGATTGTGACATAATTTTCACCACAGATAGACCTTAGACCATGGATGACCCCATTAAATTTTGGAGATGATCCGGATCCGGATCTGGATCCTAGTATATTTATTTATTTATTCATTTTCCTCTGTGACTATAGGGAAAATGGCAAAAAAAGGAGACCTGGATAATTGCAATAATTACAGAGGCATAACACTTACGTCAGTTTATATGAACATATATAGTTTGCTTATTCTAAAGAGACTGCAGAGAAAGGCTGATTTAAAGCTGAGAGATGAACAAGTATGATTTAGAAAAGGTAAAAGTTGCACTGATCAAATCTTCATTTTGAGACATGTTGTACAGCAATGCGTATAATATAGAAATCCACTTTTGATGGCATTTGTGACCTATCAAAAAGCCTTTGATAGCGTGCACCGGCCAATTTTATTGAGTCCTGCGTTATTATGGAATTCCTCTTAAATATGAAAATTTGATTAAGTCTGTTCATGAGCATATCAAGTGCAAAGTTAATGTTAATGGAGTACATTATCAAATGAATTTCCAGTGAACAGCGGAGTACTCCAAGGGAATGTGTTGTCATCAATGTTGTTTATGCGTAGAACAGTCGGACATGGTGGAGGATTGGACTGGATTGGTGATAGGAATTTAGCAGACCTAGAGGATGCTAATGATGCTGTCCTTGTTAGCAGAACACCACAGGATTTGCAATACTTCCTTACTAGAATGCATGAAATATCACACAAGGTTGGGTTGAAGATGAATAGAAAACAGACAGAGATCATGAGAACGGAGTATGCAATAGAAGATGAAATATCATTGGAAGGAGAAAGGATTAATGAGGTAGAATCATTCAAGTATTTAGGAACTATGATCTCCAATACAGGGTCTTTAGAATTTGAGTTTAGTGAAAGATTGAAAAAAGCAAATCAGACAATGGCTAGGTTAAAAAAAAAAATTGGAAATCAAATCGCATGGAATTACATATAAAAATTAGACTACATATCAGTTTAGTGAGATCGGTGTTACTGTATGTACATGAGTCATGGTATAACAATGAAACAATCTCCAATAGATTTAGTAGATTTGAGAACAAAGCCCTCAGAAGAATATTAGGAGTTGAATGGCAGTATAGGATTAGAAATGAAACTATAAGAGTGATTACTCGAGTGGATGAGATCATGATGAGGGATAGATGGGGATGGTTTGGGCATGCTCTTCACACTCCCCAAGAGAGATTAGTTCACCAAATGTTCAGCTGGGCTCCACAAGAGACTAGAGGAGTTGGAAGACCCAGACCTACATGGCTGAGGACTATGAAGTGTGAAGTAGATGATGAGTGGAGAAGTAATGAATTAAAAGCTCAAGATAGAGACAACTGGTGAAATCTAACCGAGACCCTTTGCATCATTAGGCGTAGGAGAAGATGATGATGATGTGAATGTGGACACGATTACGTCAGAACTACTCATCAGAATTTTATGAAATTTTCAGGTATATAGATCTTAGGTCATGGACGACCCCATTAAGTTTTGGAGATGATCCGAATCTGGATCCGGATTCTAGATTTGAATTTATCTTTTTCGACATTTTAAAGATAACGTCAGAAGTACTCAACGGATTTTGACAAAATTTTCACTACTGATAGATCTTAGAGCTTGGACAACCCCATAGAATTTTGGAGATGACGTGGATCTGGATCAGGATTTTAGTTTTTTATTTATCTATTTGTCTGAGTGTCTGTGGACAGGATTACGTCAAAACTACTCGTCAGATTTGACAAAATTTCCACCGCAGATGCATCTTAGGTCATGGATGACCCCATTAAATTTTGGAGATGATCCAGGTCTGGATCCGGATTCTAGATTAGGATTTACAATTCTTGCCATTTTATAGATAAATTCAAAGCAAATTGGCAGATTTTTACAAAATTTCTACCACAGATAGATCTTAGGCCATAGAGACTCCATCAACCTTTGATGGAGGTCAGAAATCTCTGATTGCTCTTGTTATCATTATTATTATTATTATTATTATTATTATTATTATTATTATTATTATTACCTAAGATACATCCATAGTTGGAAAATCAGGATGCTATAAGCCAAATGGCTCCAACAGAGAAAATAGCTTCATGAGGAAAGGAAATGAGAAGATAAATGAATTATATATGAGAAGTTATAGTAAATATATAAAACAGGCCTGTCAGGCCCGCGGGCCAAATATGGCCCGCGAGGGGATTTTTGTGGACCTCCAACACTGACCTAATTATGTAGTATGATTCAATGTAGTGAAACCTTACTGGACCTAAAATGATCCCTCCAGCATGCTAAAAAAAATTAGAAAATTTTAAATAATGAAATAGAAAGAAAAATCATACATTTCATTATTCTCTCTCTCTCTCTCTCTCTCTCTCTCTCTCTCTCTCTCTCTCTCTCTCTCGCTGTCCACCATGCGTTCAATACTAATACAGTATTTAGTTTACTTTTTACGGTAGATAGAATAATAATAACAACAGTAACAAATATAAATGTAAGAAGATTTAATGACAACCCCGTGAATAGATCAAGGATGAAGCCCTGAGGTTTCGAATAGTTTTCCGCTTGCCTCTGTTTTGTACTTAAGTAGGATTGTTCGGAACGTCTTTTCTCGATATGTCAAAGTAGAAAAATAAAGGGCTCTGGTGTGAACTGAGCATATGATATGAAGTAGGGAGAAGAATGTTGTGTGGCAGGAAATAGTTTCTGTTGTTAAAGAATATATCGTTCGAAGGCATTATGAGACATTGCCCAAAGAAAAGTATGCTCAATTTGTGGGAAAATCACGAAGTGATATATTCAATATCTTAGAAGGTCAAACACCTACAGAAAATGCGTGGGCTACATAACTCCAGAAAACCACAAACTGCTTGTCTTACTTCTTCATATGAAGTTACTTTGGTGCTTTTAAGGAATAGAAAATCATTTATGCATGGAGAATTAAGAAAGCAGTGTGCAGTAAAATAGCACAAGAGTTTGCTGAAGAAAAAGTACCAGGCAAAGAAATTTCAAAGTGTATCATTATCTCACCAAACAGTTGTAAGAAGTGACTGAACTTGATCAGCCTGTTTCCATGAAACTTGAAAATGTTATGAAACATTGCAAGTAATTATCACCGGATTTAGATAACTGCACTGATGTGACACAAGCCAGTTACTCATATTTGCCGGCACCATAGACGAAGATTTTGTGGTACACGAAGAACATGTAAAGATGCAGTCATTGAATAATTATAGCAGAGGTTCCGATATATACGTTTCCCTCAAAACCTTGGCCAATGAATATGGAGGGTTTTAGAAGTGTTCCTGCATTGTAACTGATGGGGCAAAAGCTATGGCTGGCAGTAATATGGGTTGGTTGGTTTTTACAGAAAAATTGAGCGCATTGCATCACACTGCATTGCATTACTCACCAAGAGGCCTTGTGAAGCAGAATGTTGCAGATGAGTGATGTTATGACAACTGATATCAGTATTGTGAACCTAATCAGAGGCGGAAATAGTTCCTTAGGCCTAGAAAATTTATATCATTCCTGGAAAAACTAAACACAGAATACTGTGACCTGCCACTATATTTAAGTGATAGCGGGCTGAGAGCTGAAAAACACTCCGTTTATTTTCTTCAAGAGAAGATATTCTACCATTTCTACAAAGTAAGAAAAAAAATTTGCAGTAAACTTTTTCTAATACGATTGCATAAAGATTTTTGTAGGACTTATTCCGCCTTTGGAATGCTGCTATCATATTAGGAATGCTTCGTCTTTTGCATCAATCTTCGTTAGGATTCATTCAAGGTAGTTCAGGCCTGACACTTTTTTGACAAAGAATTTCTCTCTCTCTCTCTCTCTCTCTCTCTCTCTCTCTCTCTCTCTCTCTCTCTCTAGCACTATTCAAGTTACTCTTCCGTCCAGCTCAAGGTGAGAATTCCTTTTCCCTTGGATAGCCTTATTACGGTCGTTATACCACATATTTGTAAAATAGCATAATTCCGAGCCTGGCCCTTTCTCTTCAGTGGCAAGCTTGAGCTTTATTTTTCTGTTTCAGTTGTCCTGATTCTTATAAGCCTATTTTTTTTTTATTTGAGCTTAGCCTAGAATAAGAAACGAGAACACTATACTTGCAGGATAATCTACAACTCATGATTATGAAATAAAAAGTACAAGAGAGAGAGAGAGAGAGAGAGAGAGAGAGAGAGAGAGAGAGAGAGCGAGAATTTGTGGATAACACATCACAACACAGGAGTGAGTCCGTTCATTTGCATTAATGATAAAATAAAATTCATAGTCAATGTTAAAAAATAGATCAAAATGATGCAAAGAAATAAATTAGAAAAAAAATCGCACCCAGATTATATATGGATATATTTTTTGATTCGGAAAAAGTTGAAAGGTTACTGAAGGTCAGTAGTGTGTCTACTTTTAAAAGACAAAAAAAAAAAAAAAAAAAAAAAAAGACAATCAAATAAATTGTTACTTTTCTATTTCAGCCAGAGCAAATCTTTTTGACTTTCTGGTCTAGTATGGCATGTAAGGTAAGATCCCTGTTATATTGCTGAGATATCTTTCGATATTTGTAATGAAATATTCTGAAATGTAAAGAAAAAATAAATTAGTATCTGTAAAGTATATTTGGTGAACTAACTAGCCTGCAAAATCAAGGGATGCTCGATTTATTCCCGAATGACCTAAAATGTAAATTAATCGCAAATTATTTAGTTTTGAGGTCCTTCGAAAAGTTTTAATTTAGGTTATATTCTTATTACATTACACAGAAAATTAATCAAATCTTACACCAAGTAACAGTGATGGGAGGATTCATGTGTTTTTATAGCATGATGTTACAGGTTTTCGAATTGAAGTCACTCCCCATACCCCAATCCTCTTCCCTACATCACACAGATGGATAAAGTCCCTTCTATCTTGCCAGGAAGCTTTTTCTGACATCGAGAACAATGCAACGCCAACAATATTCCTGGATATATTCCACTCAAAGTCAAATATGTTGTCATCTCGATTAAGAGAGAGATTACTATGCTATAGGAATTGTTGTTACTATTATTAAAGATGATATCATTAGTTATTTTTTTCGCTTCTTGTAGTTGGTGTTGTAAAGGTAACTATAACATTAGTTTTCCAATTAACGTTAAATACTTCACTATTTGAGAGTTATCGTTTAGTTTACGCTTAAGTTTGAACATATGTATATCCACACATATGTTGTGTAAAACATTTGTACACTCCTATATGTGTGTATAATATATATATATATATATATATATATAAATATATATATATATATATATATATAAATATATATATATATATATATATATATGTATATATATATATATATATATATACATATTCATACGTGTGTAGGATCCTTTTCTCTATATAACTGGTAATACTCTCTCTCTCTCTCTCTCTCTCTCTCTCTCTCTCTCTCTTAAGTCACGTGGTATTTACATCTTGCTTGCTACTTTGATGGTGCTTGAATCTTAAAAGAATTGAATAGTAATATTCAACGCATCGAATGTTGTATTAAAAACTTCCGTAATGGATTTTGACTTCTGGAATCCTTGCGAATTTGATAAGTGTACAAAATTACGTTATGCTGACGACGTTCTTGGAGAAAATAAGAATTGGTCATTTGGGTTTGGAGAACTAACTTTGAACTGGAAGTCAGCCTGGTATATAGGGGAGGGGGTCAGAACGCTTCGCGAGCATGTGTAAAGTTGAAAGGTCATTATGGAAGAGAGATAAGGTGGTGGCCCCCTTCCAACATATAGCCTCTACTACCTTCCCCTCCCCCTCATTCTTCATTCCCCAACTGCATTCCTGAGCGAGTCTCCCTTCTCCTGCCCATCCATGTCTTTCTGTTCATGTCTGCCGCCTTATGTTGCTGCTCTTTTGGTTTCTGTTCTCTTACTCCTTCCCTAAGGAGCCTGACATCTCTTAATACTCATTCGATCAATAATTATTTGTCCTGGCTCTCTGCTAGTTATGCAACATCCAATAAGTTTCGTTCTCTGCAGAGAAAAAAAAGAAATGCAACCAAAAGCTGTCTTGTATGTGCAACAGTATTTGTTTACGTGTATGTAGAAGAGACTGCATAGTCAATGTAAAATTATTGTACCATGATAAACATTGAAAAATTTACCCTCACATCGAAGGTCCGTCTAGTAAACAATTTCTTCCTTTTTGATCCGCTACTTTATTTCGGTTAGAAAAGTCAATCTAATTAGATAGCTCTCGAATATAGTTTTTGACCTAGCATTACCATTAAAAATTATTGGTTTGATTTAATGCTAAGAAGTTTTTGGATCAATTGGTGGTATGTATTTGCAAAAGATATGGTAACAGAACTATATTACTGCTCAATCTTTATAGAAAAAGCATTTCTTGTAATGTCATAAAAAAAGGAACCAGAAATAAGCTCAAATCTTGTTTAAACTTGCTGATCACTGAAGAAAAGCAAAGTTAATGTTTTGAACACTATATTTCCCATTTTGACTTTGTTTATAGAAGTTCATTTCTATTGGTTACGTTTCGAAGACCAGACTAATACATCGTGAATCTTTATAATACATCCATTAGAATGCTATCTAAGTATGCAATCATCATTGTTGCCACTTTTTTTTTATCTGAGGAACTTTTAGACCACGTATCTTCAGATGCAACCTTGAGTCACAATTTACAATAATCACTTTGAAATGGATTGCCGTAATGCTAAAATTATCATTGTAATGTAAGCTATTCTTGGCATACGGGCTTGGGTCACTGTTAGATGATTCGACAAAATTCGTACGGCAGTTCTTGTTTTTAGAAAAAGAGAGAGGTGGGCGGTTGGGGGCGGGCAGTAGATGAGCAGGGGATCAGGAACTGACGAGTCAGTCGTTCGTTGCGTAGTAAGAAAGCTAACAAAAGAAACCGAGCTTCAAAAAAATGGTGAAACATTTGATGCATAAACCCAGACGATATTGAACACAATAAAATTACCCATTTTACTTTTAAGCTTCTCGCTTCAGTGCCTTGTCTTTCATTTCCTATTCACCACCTTTTTGGACTCATTTTCTGTGTCAGCCTTTTTCTTCTTCACCCAATATTCACGTTCTTTCTTCTTGGTCTGGCGATTCATAAATCCAACAAAATTAGGTCATGATAACCAATATCTTCTCAAATGAAATATATTGAAGGTTCATAGAAGTGAAGTAGTCCCGCACTGATGTTACCTATACAGTCAATTGCCGATGTAACAGTGTATTTAAAAGACATTTATTTTCGTTTGAATTGTTATTGGATCATATTTTCAACCTACATATTTAAGGAACAAAATTCCCTTTACAATGTTTTACAGTTGTGACTCCTGGCAAGAGTTACAGAGATCATGTAATGAGACTTTTCGTTTGCGCAGCGATTTCCAAAGGAAAACGTGTTAGGCGGGAAGAACGCGGCCAAAAATAAGAGGCGGCTCAGTAGGTATGAAATAAAGTTGGAGTACGTGGTGGGAGGCGGGAGTAGGCAGGGGAATGGGAGGGGGAAAGTAAGGTGGAGCCCATAGCCCGAAGCAAACTGAACTAGACCTCACAGCAAGATTGTAGGGCGTACTCGCTGGATCTTTTCTTTTCTTGTCGGCTCAGCTTCAAGATGGCGCAACAGGACATTCCTGAGACGCTTCAAGAGAGTGAGGCATTTTATCCTAGATCCCTTTCTTTCTACAACTATTGATATTACTTTTCGTTCCATTTGGTGCAGAATACCTTTATTCTGAAGGGACTTTACAAGTTACTTTTGTATGCAAACCTATATCCATAACAGTAGAATGGCTTGATGATTACAAAAACTTTCTTTTGAGCTCGTGCAAGAGAAAGGACGAGGGATAGAAAATGGCGGCAATTGACCGTCGCCATCATCACGCCCTGGAAGTCACCCAGAAGGCCAGGGGAAGTCATTTGGAATGAACAAGTAACTATAACAACCGGTTTCAAGTACGTGTTAGTATTGTGTGCAGAGCTAAAACACCAGAGCGATCCATCCCAAGAAAGGGTGAAAGAGAATTTAAGAGGCGACTACGTAAGATCTATCTCGTTGCGAATGATCGAAATACTTTTGTAAGGGGAGCCTTGCTTTCACTCGTTATGGTGTCTGAGTAAGACTTTCCCTTTCAGCCTACTCACAACTCCTTTGTAAGTAGTGATGAGCTAGGCTGCTCACTTATGTCTTTGAGTTGGCTTCATATTTTCCAACAAAAGTGAAATACAACGACTTGGTTTCATGCGGCTCCGACTCTTCCAAGGCCAAGCTTGGCCGCGGGGCCTCCACTTCTTGTGCAAGATGGCTGCCGTGGTCTGCCTCCGCCACTTCGGTTCAATTTCTTTATTTGCTATCCGCTATACTTCATTAATGCGCTCTCCAAGTAGGAGGTTGTTTCTTACTTTTTGAAAAATCATATCTCGTAAATTCCTAACCTTTTTCTGATGTGAACAGTAGAAAGATGGAGAGAGTGATGAAAATGAAAATAACTCGGAAAATGGTTACAAAGTGTAAAATGGTACTAAAAGTCCTTGCTTAGTATCTGGAGGAGTAGGTGGTTTGAATCTTGGTCTCGTGTTGTGGAGTACCACTCTCCTGCCGCTAAGAAGTCTTTGCCGTCACCTGCCACAGCGCTTCCTTAGTTACTAGTTATAACCTCCAAAGGCAGGCAGTCAGCGCAGGTGCAGGGGGAGGGAGTTGAGGGCTTAGGGGAAATACCTACTCTCCCCCTCCGTCCTTCCAACGAACTCGTTGCGCAAGACACACTTTTGTACTTGACCTATGATTACCTCGTCGGGTCTCTCTCTCTCTCTCTCTCTCTCTCTCTCTCTCTCTCTCTTGGATGTTGCAAACTATTCCCCGTCGCTCTTTCTCTCTCCTTTCCATCAGAATTATTTATGTGTATATATATATATATATATATATAATAATTCTGATGGGAAGGATATATATATATATATATATAGAGAGAGAGAGAGAGAGAGAGAGAGAGAGAGAGAATTGTAATTTTAAGACATGATTAAATGTGAACGGTCATTTAACAAATGAAATCTTATAAATTCCGGTTAATTTTAGAAAATGTCCTTGATGATTATGGCCAATCCCGTCTTGTAGATTCATTATGTTATTTGTTAAATAGTTCCGATTCACTTCTCGTAACATAATCATAACCTAAAATTCAAACGAAACGTAAGGACTTATAAAACCCTTTCATATCATAGAATGTCACTCAAACGAAAACTAAAATGACAAAAATAGTCAGTCAAAATATTTTGGCCCAAGCACAGATATAGTGATATCTGTGATAAGGCATTCGGAAAGAATGATATCTTTATAATCTTAATATAAAGAAGAGTTTTTATCGATATCCAGAAACGTGACCTTGCTAATGTTGATAGCCTTACAAACAAACGTTCTTGAAAATGCAAGTGATCCTACTCTCTTTCCGCTTTGGCATACTCAAGATTTCGTCAGCTTATGTCATCATTTGTTAAATAAGAAAACTCAAGTAGTACAAAGGCCGTCTCGAAAGAAAATGCGAGCAAAAATTGACGTATGATGCCTGTAATTTGTACAAGTATCATGTTAATTAATAAATTCCTCAAATGGATTTGATTCTATGATTTACATGGTTTTATCCATTTAATGAGTGTGCGTATTCATTTTTACATATTTTTGACGATTTTTTTAAGGTTATAGCATTCATCTCGCTTTTTTTCCGAGTGCATTTATTGTCTGTGACGCTATGATATGTAAATACAGACCAATCAACCAATGCATCCTTCATATCACCGTGGATGTTCAAGTGTCTAATATTGGCCATGATTTTAATAAAATCGGTCTGAATTGCTCGTACTGATGAGTGTTGCTTTTTTCTCCTGAAATCGTTTTATCAAGGGCTCTAAAAGGGAAAGCAGCCCCGAAAGGAAATTATTAAATGAAAAAAGAAAATCAAAAGAAAACTATTAATAGAATTGAAATAGGTCTTTTTCTCTCTCCTTTGGAATACTCTCATCTTGTGTATGCTCTTGCTGTGTCGCATTTGAGGCTTAAAAATTGATTCAATTATATTTCGGTCACTTGGTTAATTTTCTTAAGCAAACAGATACATACGTACTGGCACCTACAGGTGCACCCACATATACACACACTCATACACACACACACACACACACATATATATATATATATATATATGTATGTATAAATATATATATACAGTATATATATATATATATATATATACAGTATATATACTGTATATATATATATATATATATATTCCCTTGTTAGGCTGGAGGAACGTAGAGAGTAGAGGTCCCCTTTTTTGTTTTGTTTCATTTGTTGATGTCGGCTACCCCCCAAAATCGGGGGAAGTGCCTTGGTATATGTATGTATGTATATATATATATTTATATACATATATATATATATATATATATATGTATATATATATATATATATATATATATATATATAATCATCAGCTACTATTACTCCATTGCAGAACAAAGGCCTCAGACATATCCTTCCACTTATGCCAGTCCACACCCGCACACTTTCTTAGTTCGTCTATCTATAATCGTCTCTTCCTTCTGTTATTCCTAATGTCCATCTATTATATGTCATTCTTATTTTATACACACACATTCACACACACACACATATATATATATATATATATATATGTGTGTGTGTGTGTGTGTGTGTATATATATACATATATATGTGTGTGTTTGGTTTTTTTTTGTGCGTGTGTGTAATGTGCATTACATAGAAAGATAGGTAGAGAAAAAGATTGATTAGATTTGTTTTCAGAACAAAGAAACGCGAGCTGTACCAATGTTTCTTGGATTGTACAGTTTATATATATGTAATGACAAAAAAAAAATTGAATTTGTATGATCAAACTTTTTCTGTAACATCCACATTGAATAAGAAGGGAATATTGCTCCAATAGTGGTGATGTCTAGATATCTTGTGTTGTTGAATGGCCTCACGAGCCCCAGTGCCGGGTTATTTAGACCAATTTTATAGATGTATTCCAACCCCCAGCTTAAGTCACTCCGAAATCAGTTTCACTCTCCAGGGCCCTTAGACAATTTCCTCTGGAACGTTGCCAACTTAAATGAATACTGTGAAGGTTGGGTTGGATCCCCCTCCCTACACTTTTTCAATGGCTGTGTGAATCGAAGTACTGTTATCGGTACCTTTGTGTCTATTCGCTGGCATTAAGGTGAATAAGTTGAGAGACCCGCATTCAGATTCAAGGTTGGATTGAAATCTTGACTTTGTTCACGAGAAGGTGGGTGCCAAATAATATTTAGGATATCAAGTTAAAGGTTCTCATTTTCTTGCGATATTGAATTCCCCTTTGAAACATCTATGCAACTGAATTGTTAATAGTTATGAAAAGGTAATTGATAAAACACTTTGACAAATATTTTAGGAATTATAAATGACCCTACCCTTTTATTAATTTGCATTTTATTAAAATACTAAGATATGTTTCAAGGTCTTTCCATAGCATCCTGTGATAATTGGATCCTGGAGTAGTAGTCCTGGTCTCTATCCCTCCGTGATCTGTCAAAAGACAAACAAGTGTTTGTTTTGAGACTGGCAAATAATGTGAAAATCCTTGCCAGTGGTTTGCAATGATAATTTCAAGGTAAGCGAGTGGGCATTTGACGGAGTGGAGATAATAAGATCTTGTGGGTATTGTCATATGTAACTTATAGATCACTTGATCTACAACATAATTTTAGTATTTTATGACTAATCCTAGACCCTAAGACTAGTTTATGTATCAAAATGGTGGAAATAAAAAGGTTGAAAACACATTATGGATGCGAAGAGATAAAAAGAAAAAAATAACACATTTTCTTGTTACCTGTTGTTAATACGTATGTGCTATTTATATACCTGGCCTTTAAGAAAATTTGAGAATTTACTTTTCTCCTTTCTTGTCTGAGTGTTCTGGTATTTACGAGATATTGCCTTACTAATTTGGAGCTCCTAATTATTTAAATCTATTTTTTCAAACATGTGACCATAAACAGAGACTTTACCGAGGTGTTAAATGTGTTTTAGATGTTATTCACGTTAATATACCAAGATATGAGTGGTTCTAAGGTTATAGTTTTGAATATTACAACAATTTAACTCATGCTGATATGGAACCCCTTGTTTGACCAAATTAAGTATTTGAGACTTCAGTGACTCAGATAATATTTAAGGTAATAAAGATATCATTTGCGAAAAAAAAAAAAAAAAAAAAATACGGTACGAGTGAAATTATCTCAGACGTTTTCTGTTGGTTTGACATTTATATTGGCAAAAATTTCTAAATTATCGATGTCTAGCACTTAAGAACTTTAGCAGACACCATTGACTGGAACTTCTTTTGCTGCATTCGTCATTACTTGAGTACTTAGGCCAATTTCCTGTTGATATGACACCAATTAACTATCAGAGATGTTGCATAAACAACGAGGGAAATTTACGTATATATATATATATATATATATATGTATATATATATATATATATATATGGATGATCCCTCTTATGGGTTGTAGTGAAAAACTCGTCGACCATTTTGATGTTTATTTAGTCGATGGTCACTGGAAAAATTACATACAATGAGAAATTCATAGAGACAATTCTTCAATTAATGTTAAAAAAAAAAAAAAAAAAAAAAAAAAAAAAAAAACATTCAAAGAAATGCTGTATTCTTCACATTTATAACATCAACAATGTTTTATTGGAAAAACTCTATTTCTATAATTCCAGTAATTGTAATTCCTTTGTATTCTATTTCCTTCATCTTACACAATTTTTATTAACATTTCCAATTAAGACCTCTGGTATGATAACTTGATTACAAAATTCACAATACTAGGTGGGTGGATCCCTTGATTCTGCTATACATAGAATCCTTAAGAAATATGCACCAAGCATTAATAGGCATCATTAAAGTTAGGAGAGAATTCCACTAAATAGTTATTCAATCTGTGGCATGTTTTATCTAGCCTAACCCCTTACGACCTCTATTTTCCCTCATTAAATTGTAAAGACCTCTAGATAACATCCTTTACTTACTGAACTGTTTGCATGCCCACTGCAAGGACCGTCCGTCTCTGTCCCCTCGTGGACCGCTGACAAAAACCCTACCGAGGGAATGCCACTGTTAAAACAAGCACACCCCTCACTAAGTTTTCACTGTCTATATTTCATCATATTATCAGCTCTATTTAGCTATTGTTTATTTAAACAGCAACCTTGACAACCCTTTTAAGTCTATAAATCTCAGAACACTGTGATGCTTACCTTATAATTCCATCTAAAGGTCCTCAATGTGGACTTTCCCAAACACGTCCTCTCTCTACGATGACTTTGTTTGAAAGGAAGGTTCCCGCTTTCCCAAGCGCTTGATTTGAGAGGGCGGCGCGAGACGGACCAATGGTTCCTTTTGTTTTTTGTTACTAACATATAAAGGTGTCCCCCATAATTATTGTTTCTGAAGGAAACTTCCTCATTTTAATTTTCTTATTATTTGACAAGCATAATCCTCTATTAGTGACCCGAAATTTAATTACAAATTTTGGATTTACCACGAACAGTTATTCAAAGTTGCCCATGGAAAAGTGAAATTTCCCTGCGTGATATTTCCCTACGTTTACACCCGCCCCTTTGAAACCTCTTGAGCACAAGGGGGTTCAACACCTATTGTTCAGTAACGCCCACTAGATCCGTCTCCTCCTCCAAAATTAAAACAAGCTTCGACAGCGGTCTGTCATATTCCTTGCCCTCTCTCCTGACAGTTACCGTCCTCAGCAAACCATCTTTCCCTACTTTAGTCTGCACTATTCTAGCCAATGGCCAATGGCAGCGTGCTTCATTCTCCTTGACCATAAGGACTACGTCTCCTACCCTGACGTTTCGTTGCTCTTTGAACCATTTCTGTCGCTGTTGTAACCCTAACAGGTATTCACTTTTCCAACGGGCCCAGAACTGCTCAGCCATGTGCTGCACCTGCTTCCATCTCTGCTTAGAGTGGCCACCTATTGCAATGTCACAACCTACAGACGAATATCCCATGTTTAAAAGCTTGTTCAGTGTGAGTGGAACTGGGTCTCTACTGTCTGAGGTGACGACAGTAAGGGGCCTACTGTTGACCGTTGCCTCCACTTCACAAAAGAGTGTGCATAGCCCTTCATAATCGAATTGCTGTGTCCCCAAGACTATACCTAGGACCCTCCTCACGGTACCTATCGACCGTTCCCATGCTCCTCCAAAATGTGAGGCGCCGGGAGGATTGAAAATAAATTCCACCTCACACCGGAGCAACTCACTGCGCACCTTGTTTCCTGCCAAGAACTCGTAACTGGAGTCGAGAACTTTCCGTGATCTCACAATATTAGTGCCGCAGTCGCATCTAACTGTCTTGACCTGATCATGACGAGCCAAATACCTCCTGAAGGCACTAATGAACGAGTCTGATGTGAGATTTGAGGCTACCTCCAAGTATATGGCTCTCATGTTCAAGCAAGTGAATATAACTCCCCAATGCTTCATCCATGCTCTGCCTCGCTCTATGAAGAATAGCCCAAAAAGGTCCACCCCGATGTGATAAAATGGAGGTTTCCCCGACTCCACGCGATCAGGTGGTAGGACGGCCATTAGCTGCTCGATAACCTTTCCATGTGCCCTGCGGCACCTGACGCATCTGCTCAGCAAGCGCCGCACTGCTGCATGGCCCTTCATTACCCAAAATTTCTCCCTCATCAGGCTCAGAACATGCATTACACCAATATGGTTAGAATGCTCATGGTAATACTGGATCACCATGTCTGTCAAGTGGCCCTTATATGGCAAAATAATTGGATGCCTTTCACTCGGAGAGATATTTGCCAAAGATAACCTACCCCCAATGCACAGAAGCCCATTTCTCAGGATTAGTTTCAACCTTCTTAGGGAGCTAGAAACCCTAATAGTACCTCCCTTCTGAATGCTCTCTATCTCTATCTTGTAATCAACACACTGTGTTACCTGCACTACCACAGTCTCTGCCAAGCTAATAATTTCGGTGGATAAACGCATATCTAGCTCGCTGAGCAGCTGCCTATGTTTATAAATAATGTACCTAGTAAATAGCAACAACCAACCCAAAGCTCTAAGGAGCTTGATCCACCTGGAATAGTGGTGGATGATTTTATACAAACCTGTTTGCCTGATATCCAACCCAATCCTGTAACTAATTATTTGGTAGCCTCTAGTTCCTGTTGGTCTTATCTCACGCTTAACTTCTAATCCTTCCACATCATCTGACATTTGAGCTGGCTCAGTTGGCCAGAAACACTCCTCCTTTAACAGAAACTCCGGCCCCTTTCTCCACCTTTCGGACTGCTTGGAATGTGTTGCATCGTCTGCTGGGTTCCACTCAAAGTTAACATACCTCCACTCTTTCTGATCACTGACCTCCCTTATCATAGAAACACAATTTGCTACAAATGTCTGGTATCTGGCTTGATCATTCCTAATATATCGCAAGACGGTTCTTTAGTCGGTCCAATAATAGAACCCATCTACCCTGAAATCTATCATGGTCAGAATAGTGCTTCCGAGTCTTGCGGCCAGTACCGCTGCACTAAGCTCTAGGCGGGGCACTGAAACATGCTTCAAAGGTGCTATCCTTGCCTTTCCCATGATGAAGATGCAAGATACATTTCCCCACGGATCTGAGACCCGCAAGTATGCCACTACTCCTAAAGCCATGACGCTTGCATCTGAGAACAAATGCAACTGTACTAGGGTGGCTGATTCCCATGGACTAACCTTCAGGCTTCTTGGCACACTTATCCCGCTGGTCTGGCTCAGCTTCTTGGCCCACGCCTTGATGCGGTCCATAGTGTCAGAGTCCAATTCCATGTCCCAGGCTATCTTTAATCGGCAGAGGTCCTGCATGATGACCCTACACTCGATTAATACTGGCGCCAATATATCAAGTGGATCGTAAATCGAGGCTATAGCTGACAACAAGTCCCGCTTAGTCCTTGGAACTGACACTAGCTCTGCTCGGACACCCAATTCATCAGTGGCCAAGTCCCACTGTACTCCCAAAGCCTTTGTCTTATGTGACTCTGATCCATCTATAACCTCTGAGGTGCTCCTACTGTACCACTCCCTCGGGATGGATGACATAACCTCCACACAAGGGCTACTGAACTTTGTCAGTGTAAATCCCCCTTTTAGCAGAGCTCCTTAACCTCTAAAAAATTGACTAACAGTGCATCTTTGCGATCCTCGGCTCTCAAGCAGTCATCTACATGAAAGTTGTTGGCCACTGTGAACCGTGCTTCCTCTGAAAATTCATTCCCAAAGTCGCTTGCTGTCTGTTTCAGCACGCAGTTTTGCAATGCTCGGAGAGGAACAGGCCCCGAACAGGTGGACTGCCATTCTCCACTCTTTGGGTTCCTCGTCAAGACTATTTTCCCACCAAAAGAACCTGAGGTAGTCCCGCTGATGCTCTGGTACCCGTACCTGATAGAACATTGTATTTATATCTCCTGTATAGGCAAATAGACCTCCCCTAAACTTTACCAACACACCCAGCAAAGAGTTCATCATATTAGGTCCCTGCAATAGTAGGTCGTTCAATGATGTACCCTCCACCTTGCTTGCACAGTCAAATACAACACGGACCTTGCCTTGCTTGTCTGGATGTTGCACACCAAAATGAGGAATATACCACACATTTCCCGGGCTGGCTGTGGTCACTTGCTCAGCATAGCCTTTCTGTTGCATCTCTGTCATGAATGCACTATACTGCTTAGCGTAGTTACCATCCTTCACTAGCTTCTTACGAAGGCTGTGCATACGGCGCAATGCGATGTCCCTTGTTTCTGGCAAGGTTCCATGATTGTCCCGCAGAGGCAATGGCACCTCATAACTTCCTCCTACAGTTCTAACCCCTTTCTCTATTATCTATAGGCATTTCCTGTCCTCTGCAGACATTTCCCTTTTGTTAGATGCAACATCGTCATACTCGCGATTATAACTTTCAACCAGCATGCGGTCTAACTCAAGGCGCTTGCTTGTCACTTGGATCCTATTGACATGCTCTTGACACCCTTTGTCCTTTGCTCCACATACTACCCAGCCCAATAACGTTCGTATGGCATGTGGTTCATGGAGGCGTGTTGAGTAGATAACTTCCTTTGGCTCGAGCAAGTGAGGAATATTGTTCCCAATTAATAAACCTACCTCAGTATCTACATCTGGGATGTAAATCTCTCGCAAGTGTGGCCAGCGTTCCAGATTTTCAGACCTGACCACATCGCACTCATCAATTCGTATGCGAGAGGCACTCAACACCGGAGGGAGTGTAATGCAAGTCTTGCCCTCTTAGTCCAATATTGACAATCTCGAGACTAGGCTGCATGCAACTTCCCCTATTCCGTTGATGGTTTCAACATTCACCTTAATGTCCTGCCTCTCAGTGCAGCCTAGGGTCTGCATTAAAGCTTCCGAGACAAACCCTGTGGAACTCCCATTGTCCAAGAAAGCCTTCGTCAAAACCTCCCTTCCTTCCCTTGACCTAATCCTTATCGGCACAACTGACATCCCTGTGCCAATGCTACCTCCTCTAACTGCCCTGAACAAAGCAATTTTGTCATGTGTACCTTCCTCCTGAACCACTAAGGCCCTATCTGAGCGCTCAAATCCTACCACTTCTACTTCCTGGACCACTTCTACTTCCTGGTCCACTTCTACTTCCTGGTGTCGGTGCAACAGAGTTGGATGATTTCCATTACATATGTTACAACTTTTCCTGTTTCTGCAATACTGAGACCTATGACCACTTCTCAGACAGCCAAACCAGAGCCCCAACTCCCTTATGGCTCCCAGTTTTTCCTTGGGTCCCATTTGAGATATTTGGTAGTATTCATCCACCATATGGGGTCCTGTACAGTACCAACATGAAAGCGGGGCAGTTTTGTTACATGAAACTTTCCTAGCTTTAGCCTTGCTGGGTGCTTTTCCTTCTCCTAACCGAGGGGTGTCCTCCCCTCTGCCCATCTGAAATAGGTGGCGCCCAAATAAAGGATTTTTCAAGATCCCAGCCTCTCCTTCAATAAAACTTACCAAATCATCAAACAACACAGTCCTCTTTTTCTCACTACAAATCTTATCAGCACCTCTACACCATCGATCCCGCACACTAGAGGGAACTTGCTAAGGATTAACCTCATTGATTTTGGATTTTTTAATTCGGCAATGCCATAAGGGATGCACAAAATCGCATTTCTGCAGGCTTTAAGTGCCACCGAGTACTCGCCATACTCTTCCGCGTTGTTTTCCCTTATATCTTTCCATTTAATGATCTTATCCACAAACGCGGTGGCTATTTGTTCAAGGTTACCATATCGCTCCTCCAGCAACTACCTTGCCTGCCTATAGCCCTCTGAAGCTTCTAAGTGGAGGCAACCTGCCACTATCTCATTTGGCCTGCCTGTCGTGTATAAATCCAGATACCTCAGCATTTCCTTATCATTCGTCAACTGGCTACTAAAGACATCATCAAATGAGCGAATGAACCTAAAATACTTTGTATGTTCCCCATCAAACTTAGCTATATCCTGCTTGGGCATCAAGCTTTTAAGGCTGCATGAGATTAATGCCTTCATGATTGCCTTATTGCTCAAGTCGTCTTGGTCATTCCCGCCCAAGCTACAGCATCCACCTAACCTAATCTCGGGCGCTTCTGTATTCAAATGCATGGATCTCTCACTCCCACTTACATCAGGGTTTGTATGCTCCCTTATCCTAGGGATGTGAGTTATTTCTCTATCATTTTCCTCAAAATCTTGTAAAACCTTCTCCTCTGCCCCCACTCCAGCTAACTCTGCCTCTACACTGAGCTTCTCCCTCTTAGATCTTAGCGCTGCTTCCTCTCGCTCTATGACCTGTATCTCCTTCATCATCAGTAATTTTGCTGCCAACCTGGCTCTAGAAGCAGCTAATAATACATGCCTGCTCCCAGTAGAACTCGCGCACGACCGTTGAGATCTCCCTGAAGCAACAGATTGCATACCAATGACTGATGCGCTATCCCCCAAATTTAAATGTCCTTCCTCTTCCATGGGCTCCTCAGTGCACTCGCCTACTTTGTGGCCCTGATTAACTCCACTATCCTGCCTAACTTTAAGTCCTTGCAAAAACTCCTATACTTCTACGCCATCCTTCTCTAGAGCTTCACTTAGACGTTGACACAATTCAGACTTGTTCCCTCCTTTTGTGAGGCCTCTGGCTTCCAATTCCTCTCTCAATTGCGCAACCTTTAGGGTCTCCATTTTCGTAGGCTCCGTTCCGGCCCTCCCTATGAGCTAATAAAATTCCCTAGTTGATTCGTAGCTGACCTACCAATGAGTGGCCAAGAACCTGCACTACTTAATGAAGACCACTACCAGTACCTATGTTGCGACTTCATAAAGATCCTCCAAGCCTAGAGAGCAATCCCTAAATGTATCAATGTCTCGTGTCCCAGTCCTCCCTGAAATAACTCCTACCTGAAACAGCCCAGCCTCTACCTGAAAGAACTACTACCTAAAATAACTTCTATTTGATATATCCCAGCCTCTACCTGAAAGAACTCCTACCTGAAATAACCCAGCATCTAAATATAATAGCCTGCCGCTATTGAAATAACCTCCTACCTGAAACAGCTCAGCCTCTACCTGAAAGAACTCATACCTGAAATAACCCAGCATCTATCTGTAATAGCCTGCCCTCTATTGAAAGAACTCCTACTTGAAATGACTCCTACTTGAAATAGCTCACCTTCATTCTGGAAGAACTCCTACCTGAAAGAACTTCTAAATAACTCCTACCTAAAGAGCTTCTAAATAGCTCCTACTTGAAATAGCTCACCTTCATTCTGGTAGAACTCCTACCTGAAAGAACTTCTAAATAACTCCTACCTGAAGAGCTTCTAAATAGCTCCTACTTGAAATAGCTAAGCCCCTCCTTGTTATACCTAAGTTCTAATACCGTACAGCATGCGGCAAACGAACATCTGTCAAACTGAGAACTTTAGTGACCATTGGCTTTGGATGGCAGTGCTCGTAACCAACGTTGGAAAGGATTTCTTCATATAGATAATCCACAAATAAGTAAAGTTAAATTGGGTAACCGTAACATTACGTGCTAAGTTCTCATTTGAATGGGTTCTAAATTGGACATTCCAAGAAATATTTCAATACCACACACAAAAAAAAACTTATGTATTAAAGCAAAACTGTGATACCATTAACCTCAAACCAGTTATAAGGACCTATAGACGATTATACCCAAACCAAATACAGAACCAAGGGACCACATTATAAATACTCCATAAGGTTTTCCCTCGACGATCAGAGGTTACTAAATCAAAATCAAAATACATGAATAATGACCTGTGAACCCAACATTCTGACTTTCTCCAAGTCTTAATGCACTACACATCTATTCCTGCTCACTTTCTAATTGAAAATTCCTTACAAATAAACTACTCAAATGTGCAATTTTCAAAGCCATTTGTAATTAAACATCAAAACTCCTCTGTCATAAAAAAAACAAGATAATTGTCACTTCTAAAAATATTACCCTACAGGACAATTTCCTCGATGAACTTCGTCAATATCTTGAATATTAATAAGATAATCACGCCTTACAACTTACGAACATTTAATACCCTCATACATATCCATCATAAATCTGGGGGTCATGTGAATGAAAACTATCACTCGTGTTGACAACAACAAACCTTAAACATGAGCAGACAATACCTAATTGCGCCTATTATATAACATAAGTTTTTATTTTTTTTTTTCAACTTAGCTTCTTAGTCGCAGGATGTCTGCAGACTTCTTGTCCTTTTTCTCAGCTCTCCAAAGGGACCAGGTGCGTGACTCCACGCGCTTCATCAGACTTCCACCCACGCAGTGCCATAAACTTCCTCCAAACCAGTTCGTGACTATGGACGATCCCTCTTGTGGGTTGTAGTGAAAAACTCATCGACCATTTTGATATTTATTTAGTCGAAGGTCACTAGAAAAATTACATACAATGAGAAATTCATAGTGACAATTCTTCAATTAATCTAAGAAAAAAAAAACATTTAAAAAAAAAACTCTATTCTTCACATTTTTAACATCAACAATGTTTTATTGGAAAAACTCTATTCTATAATTCCAGTAATTGTAATTCCTTTGTATTCTATTTCCTTCATCTTACAAAATCTTTATTAACATTTCCAATTAAGACCTCTGGTATGATAACTTGATTACAAAATTCACAATACTAGGTGGGTGGATCCCTTGATTCTGCTATACATAGAATCCTTAAGAAATATGCACCAAGCATTAATAGGCATCATTAAAGTTAGGAGAGAATTCCACTAAATAGTTATTCAATCTGTGGCATGTTTTATCTAGCCTAACCCCTTACGACCTCTATTTTCCCTCATTAAATTGTAAAGACCTCTAGATAACATCCTTTACTTACTGAACTGTTTGCATGCCCACTGCAAGGACCGTCCGTCTCTGTCCCCTCGTGGACCGCTGACAAAAACCCTACCGAGGGAATGCCACTGTTAAAACAAGCACACCCCTCACTATGTTCTCACTGCCTATATTTCATCATATTAACAGCTCTATTTAGCTATTGTTATTTAAACAGCAACCTTGACAACCCTTTTAAGTCTATAAATCTCAGAACACTGTGATGCTTACCTTATAATTCCATCTAAAGGTCCTCAATGTGGACTTTCCCAAACACGTCCTCTCTCTACGATGACTTTGTTTGAAAGGAAGGTTCCCGCTTTCCCAAGCGCTTGATTTGAGAGGGCGGTGCAAGACGGACCGATGGTTCCTTTTGGTTTTTGTTACTAACATATAAAGGTGTCCCCCATAATTATTGTTTCTGAAGGAAACTTCCTCATTTTAATTTTCTTATTATTTGACAAGCATAATCCTCTATTAGTGACCCGAAATTTAATTACAAATTTTGGATTTACCACGAAGTTATTCAAAGTTGCGCACGGACAAGTGAAATTTCCCTGCGTGAAATTTCCCTGCGTTTACATATATATATATATATATATATATATATATATATATATATATATATATATATATATAGCTTCCGTGGACTGGGCACAAAAAAAATATCATACTATGACTCGTGACTGGGAACTAATCATATGGTATTATATATACTAAGATTGGCAAGTTAATCAACCTCTCGAATTCCAAATTACTTTGTTTGCTTTTACATTAAAACTTACACTTTAAAACATTAATATGCGAATTCTGACACCATTAAATAACTCCTAGACAGCAATATATAAAACACTGAATATCCAGAACTAAACTGAGTATTATAAAAATGCATTTTACTCACAGTGGTTCTTAACAGGAATCGAGTGGAATCTGATCTTAAATAATGATGATTGGAATAATACACTCTTCACAAAAATAAATATATTCTATATAAATTACAACACTTTGAAAAGAATTGACACAATAATAAAATAATTCGCTGGGAAAAATTAAATCTGAACAAAATTTGGATTGAGACAAACAAATGCTACGATCTGAAAATTATAAAGAATAATAGATAACCAGATCACTTTACAAAACCTATCCTGCCTACAGGGCTGTTTACAAAAAACATTATATAATGCCATCACTTACCCTAATACAATGAATTGAAAAATTACCTTTTAGTCTTGCATATTTTTTCGACACACGATTTGCTTTGGGGCACAGAGTCACTTTAAGAGAGGACACGCTTAAACGCAATGAACACTTTCAACAAATGCACTGGATTATGTGCTTCAGAAAGAGAGGGAGAGGGGAAGGAGGCTATTTTTAGGCTGCAGTTTTATCTCAATCTCTATGTATTTCTGTCTCTGACGGTAACCTAACCTTCGTTACCTTTTATATGAAATTTGGATAATTCCAGAAGGTTCCAACTTATTTGGGAAGTGTAGCCTCTCCCTAAGGGCGCCAGAGTTTCCAATTAGATAAAAATGTCAAGAGGCAACTCAGGGGATTTTCAGGCAACTCTCAGATACACATCAACGCACCCCCGAGATAACTCTCCCAGCTAGCTCCGCCCACCTTTTTTTCCCCGAAATAAAAAAAAGATAACATCTCGTCGTTTCTGAAACACATGGTAAACAATCTTCCAAAGCACATGTTCTGAACATTCTCTCTCTCAAATATAACACAATACATCATAAAATATAGAAAAATATATAAGCTCTTGCTCCTATCTCGCACGAATTCTACAAAACTTTCAAATAAACTACGTAAGACTTCGTAGCAAACATACGTAAAATAAAAGTTAATTCTTACAAAAATATGTACAGTAAAGTCACATATATTAACTTGAATAAAAAGTACAATGAAATTCACGACGAAAGCCTTACATAATTTAAATAAGATACTTATATCTACATGAGAGGAGCTCATTTTACAGTCTGGGTATCATCTCTTCAATGCACAAATGAAAACAATATATGAAATATAAATAAAATTACTAATAATCTACGATATTTACTCTACACTAGACCAGCTTTGTATGAATATATATATATATATATATATATATGTATGAATATATATATATATATATATAATATATATATATATATATATATATACTGTATATATATAGATATATGTATATAAATATATATCTATATATATATATATATATATATACTGTATATATATATATATATAGATATATATATATATATAAATATATATCTATATATATATATATATATATATATATATATATATATATACCTTTCGTAGTGGAGATACCTTAATGTGATAAAAGGGATTGCGTATTACCATGACCAACAAAGTTGAACTAGCCAGGGCTACCCATATTTGCTTGGTTTGCTGAGATTGATCAGACAAAAATATCCCACCATCAGCAATCTGCACATGGCAGCGTGGTGATGAAAACTAGCCAAACCCCAGAATTTAGATTTCTGTGGCCTTTGTCCTAAAATGAACTTAAAACAGCTGCATTTGTTATTGTGTATATGCACACACACACACACACACACACACATATATATATATATATATATAATGCGTGTATGTGTGTACGTGTGCATACATATGTATGAATATGTGTATATTGTATACATGTGTAAATATATATATATATATATATATATGTATATATATATATATATATATATACTGTATATATATATGTATATATATATATATACATATATATATATATATATATGTATATATGTATGTATGTATAATCTATAAATATATATATTTATATTTATATATATATATATATATATATGTATATATATACATATATATATATATATATATATATCATTATCATGATCATCATCATCGCCTCCTAGGCCTTTCAAATCAATATGTTTCCATTCATCATTTCCTACTTCATGCTTCATAATCCCCAGCCATGTAGGCCTGGTTCTTCCAATTATTCTAGTGCCTTGTGAGCTCAATTAAATATTTATACACCTGAGCTGTTTCAACGAGTTTCCAATCGAATAATCAAAAACTACTGGGCTTTTTGTAAAATAGAATATTTTCGTTTCTTTTTTATTAGTTTTATGATTGACTTTATACAATGTAACAAATAGATTTAATTTAAATGCTGAAACATATATTTGACTTGAAATAAAAGTTTTAATTGCATTAGTTTCCCTGCATTATAGGATTACCATTAATGTTTGATATGGATGTGATATGGCACAATTTACGCTATGTAAAATGTTTGGCTCGACCTAATTATAACACTTTTTTAAATAACTTGAGAAAAGTTAAAATTGAAAATGAGAGGATATTACACAAAATATTTTGTGGACATTTACTTCAATTAAGTAGAAATGTAAATCCGAGGAATTCAAACCCTCAATAGGCGTTTGAAAACTATATTTCTAAGAATATTCTAGTTAGCTTAAATTACACATTTGCCTGTGAAAATGGTCTTTCACATACGGAACAACAATTTTCTGTTTTCAAATACTTTACACAATTAAAAACTTAGACTGGTAATTGTGCAGATTTGAGTAACAAATTAGGTATTACCTGTTAGGGATAACATTGTGGAAGAAAATTCGAAGTAGTTACTGTTGGTAATTTTCAGAGTCATGACCATTGGAATTCGAAGAGTGAGTTCTGGATGTAAAACAAAGGTCATTATATTTATACTGAAGTATGTTACAGGACGATACTTTGTTGAAGAATAAGGAGTTCTAAAAAAGTTGAGATCACACCAGACTTTTGGAGGTACCTGTATATGTAAATACCTTGTTATAAAGCAATACAACATAAATAATTGCTCCCCATGAGTTTCTGATCAGAGAGTATAATTAGGATTTGAAAATTCAGGTACTACGTTGGCCAAGACACCAGCTACCCGTTCTGATACTACCACTAGAGTTACTGGGTGCTTTGACTGGCCAGATAGTACTAAATTGGATTAATCTCTTGTTACGGCTCACTTTTTCTTTACCTACACAAACACCAAATAGTCTGGCCTATTCTTTACACGCTCTTTTCTCATACACCTGATAACACGAAAATAACCGGAATATTCGTCTTCAGTTAAGGGGCTAACAGCTGCTCTGCAATTATTCAGCGGCTAATTTCCTCTTTAGAAGGGTAGAAGAGACTCTTTAGCTTTGGTAAGCAGCTTTTCTAGGAGAAGGACACTTCAAAATCAAACCGTTGTTTTCTAGTCTTGGGTAGTGCCATAACCTCTGTACCATGGTCTTCCACTGTCTTGAGTTAGAGTTATTTTGCTTGAGGGTACACTCAGGCATACTATTCTATTTCTTTCCTTATTTCCTTTCCTCACTGGGCTATTTTCCCTCTTGAAACCCATGGGCTTATAGCATCCTGCTTTTCCAACTAGGGCTGTAGTTTAGCAAGTAATGATAATAATAATAATAATTCCGTCTGTGAGAGTCATTCGTGTTTTCAAACGATTGGCATTCAGGAATCTTGCAGGCCAAAACAAGCGGGCTTGACGTAAAAGTCCCTCCGTTCTTTACGATTTACTCTTCGACAACGAAATAAAGAATAAGGTGTTAAGTGTATAAAGATGTGAAACTTAAGAGCACACTAGTAAGATTTATCATGGATATATAACAACAAATGGTTTAGTAATTAAATAACAGTCACACGCACACGAGTACAACTGCAGCCTATAAAAACTTATGGTGTTTTCATAAATCGAAAGTTGAGTGAAAGGGCATTACACTACTTTCAAGTACATTAAATGTCAGATTACCAAGGCACGAGACATATTACAATCAATGTTGTTTTGCTTGAGCACAAGGAAATATGGTTTTTTTTTCTCTCGTTTTTATTTCAGTTTTACGTTGATAATTACAATTCTGAGTAATTTCAGGAGTTCATGTCATGCAAAACTCTTAATCAATTTCTTATAGTTCAGAATTAATTCTATGTTGCTCATTTTGGGGTAAAAGTGGGAAATATAACTCGGAATTTTGCTTCCAACTTTAATTTTATAAAATCTAATTTCTTTGCATTTTCAATTTGTACAATCTAACGCTTCCTTTAAGCACTTGAAAGATATACTTCATAATCCGCACCTCAAGAGGTTATTTTTAACACGTACAGGTTGGTAGGTCCGGGTAGATCTGAATGCAATGGATGGCTTTAATTATAAAGTGTCTTACGCAGCACGAATAAAGAACTAACTGAACATCGATGCCAGCGATAATATCCAGATCAGGAGTAAGAAATTTAATAGACCATGTGTTTCTATATAACAAATTACCTTGAGAGTCAGCAGCTGGAGACTAGCCAGGAGAACAATACTCGAAACAAGGTAAAGTAAAAGATTTAAGATATTTCTTCAAAATTGACTGAGCACCAAAAATTTTAAAAGACTTTTCTAATAAGCCAATTTTTGGTGCAATTAAAGAAGAAACAGACAGAATGGGTTTCTCAAAAGTAAAAGATCCCACATAGAATTATGAATGAGTTGTATATGGATAAAAGTCTGGACGTTAAGGAGCCACTCTCCTTGACCTCCTTACAATAATTCTTTGAGTATTGTTATGGTTCAACTTCATGCCCCATAATTGGTACCATGCACTAATTTTAGCTAGATCTTTATTAAGGGATTCAGCAACCCCAGATCTGCATTCAAGAGATGGAATTGATGTAGAGACAGTAGCATCCTCTGCATATGCAAGCAGCTTGTTTTCTAAGCCAAACCACATAACATGAGTATATAGTATGGACAGTAATTGGCCAAAAACACTACCATAAGGAACATCATATTAATTCCTATACTCACTATGGTGCCTATCAGCAACTAATTTGCAATTTCGTACTTAAAATTACACTAATAGTGTTAAGGAAAGACCCTCCTACTCCTATTTTTTCAAGTTTGAAACAAATGCATCATGATAAACGTGGTCAAAGACAGCACTAAAATCAAGGCAATCAAGAAATTTTTGTGCAGTGCTGGAAATTGTAGAAAGGGTATCACTTACTCCAAGACCTTTGCGGATACCAAACTGCAAAATAGAGTGCAGATGATTAACCTCAGCAGACCTGTTAAGACATTGAGCTAAAGTGTATCAAAAAAGGACACTACGGGTGTTATGGAAATTATGTTGTAATCAACGAGCCTAGAGCTACCCCAAATACAATTACCTAATGTAGCAATATTACAAATTTTTCAACAAGTGAAAAAAGAACATCTACTTGCAAACTTGTGAAAACAACAGACACCTTTAGAGCTAAGAAATCAGCAATCTTTATAAAAAAAAAAATAGGAAAAGTGCGTTTTGGGTTTACACCTCCATACGCATCAAGATCTAGTTAGTGTTTTGATTTCACGGGACCGTAAAGTTAAATAAGTAGGGCTAACCTCAAGAAAATGGGACTGAGAAAGATCAGTTTTCTAATTACCTTTGCCTTTGGACAATGAGCAACCTAGCCACCTGATTAAAGTAAAGGAGGAACTGTGAAGTTGAGAGATAAACTCTCTGAGTTGCAACTCTTACTGAGTATATTTACTCCAATTTCAATCTGTTTAGTTACCTTTCCAAAGATGATAAGCCTCCTGTTCCTCCAAATAAGCAGGTCTACAATCATCATTAAAACAAGGTTTGGCCTTCACTTAGATTTTCATTCAAGAGAACAGTCCCAGCCCTTATATATTGTTTCAATTCAAACGCAAAATGTCACTCCAAATGACATTCCAGCCTACTTGAATTATATATATATATATATATTATATATATATATATAGATATATATGTGTATATATATACATATAGGCCTATATATATGTATATATATATATATATATATACATATATATATGTATATATATACATATATATATATATGTATATATATATATATATATATACATATATAAATATATATGTATATATTTATATATATATATATATATATATATCTTCAGAGAGTATGGCATATCAGGGAAAGGCGCTCAGTCTTCTTAGAAGTATATTAGCAATCAAGAATCACATGGAATTTCAAAAGTTGTATAGCTAGTTCTCATTTGGGGATATAGCAGCCAAAGGCCTATTTCTCTCTCTCTCTCTCTCTCTCTCTCTCTATATATATATATATATATATATATATATCTTACAAAGCTGGTCTACTATACGAGTAAATATTTTATTCTTGTAATGCATTTGTGTATTTAAGATCGATTGATTGATTGATTAGTTGAAAGTTTTCAGGGTGTATTTAAGAGATATATTGCCAGCTCATAAGGTGAGTTCCACTCATGTAGGTTTAAATAATGTATGTAAATTACATAAAAATTTTGTCATTCATTTGATTATAATTTCATTCAATTTTATATACGTAAATTTACGTTATTTTTAAGAATTATCTTTTCATTTCATGTAGTTTTGTTACGAAGTCTTATGTAATTTCCTTTAGGTATGCTGTATCACACACACGAGATAATAGCATGAGGGATTACGTCATCTTTATGGTTCCACATGGTTAGAAAATGCATGAAAATTCTCAAATTAGATTTACTCTTTTTCTTATTGTCACGAGAGGTAGGTGGGCGGAGTTAGCTGAGAGAGGGTTGACTCGCAAGCAAGGTTAGTACCTTTTCTTCAAATTTACTACGTTTACAGCCTTACGCCGCTAGACCATGGCCCCCACGCGACGAGTATGATCTATTAGAAAATTCTAGAAGTATTAAGTCAATGTATATAGACCCTAGGAATGCATAAGCAGCAGAAGAGACCCTTTGAAAGAGCCAAAGTTTGGCTGCCTTCTCTCTTCTCAAGTATGTGTCCTCTGAAACATAAATAAGTGATTTTTATCCAACGTATATTGCATATAGTGTTGCGCAAACGTTGGTGAAATTATTGGATGTTAAATCAAGTATAGTGTTATTGTAAATACATTGTCATAAATTTTTGTAACTAGCCCGGCGAGATTTAAGTTAAACAATGAAGTGTATTTATTTTGCTTAATTATTCAGTAACCTCATGTGAACCAAAAGACGTAAGTGTAAAAATTACATATATGTAAATTTCGTTTAGTGTTTAATCATTAGAGTGTTAAAGTGTTAACTCTTTTCAATAATTATCAAAATTAAATATTTTCATAAATTAATTTCCAGTGAAACAAGTAATTGCATAATTTTTTTCAAAGTCTTTCTTTTGTCATTGTCTATGGTTTAGTTCACATGTAATATTTCGAGTGATTTAATTTTGGTGTTAAATCTTCTGTATTATTGTTAAATGTTCATGGAATATATTGATTATTGTAAAATGTGTATTATTTCGATCACCAATATTTTCTATAAGTGCTTTGCTCATAATGCCTGACTAAGAACCGAAACAAGAGGTTGGTTTTTAAATAGTTCACATAAATAATCACCAAGTTTTGTTTTGAGTGTAACGTAAGAGACCTTTGGATGTTAAGTGATCATATATTTCATTGCCGTCTGGGAGTTGTGTAATGTTCACAGAGATAGGGTATTATTTTTCAAGTGTAACAGACTTGTTTAATATACTCAGGGGAGTTTTGGAGCTTGGAAATTTATGTAATTCTCCAGCCGTAATATGTATTTTTGGTGCCCAGACCCTTGGGATCGAGCGAGTCTGTTTTAAATATTAGTGATAACAGGGCCGTGTTTTCATTAAAGGTTTGACCAGTTTAGTGTTGATAGAATTCTATGTATTGTTAGGATATATTTTTTGGAGAGGTATAAGATTATAGTAAAGTACAAGATGGCACATCTAATTGTACAAGAGTTTTTGGAAAACCCAATTGTTCAGGAATTGTCAGAAGCTAATGTAGCTAAAGCTCATTGGCTCTCTATTTTAATGGCATGTGGCGGCCATGTAATAAGTGGAATGATTAAAGTCTAAATCAAGTGTCTAGCCTTAGAATCATTGATAAACGCGGGGAAGTTGTCGGAAGAAGGTACTGTAGCAGCTCGAACACTTTTGGAGAAAGCTGAAGCAGAATTTGTAGCGAAGCAAGTGTCAGTTGACCTAGGAACCGGAGGAATAAAAGCAGAAAGTAATGTAGAGGATGAGATTTGACAAATTGCAGTGGACGAATTGGATTAAGTTGAAGATGATGACAGAACGGGAAGAATGAGAGAGAGAAGAGGCAGAGAAATTGCAAGATGAGAAGAAAGAGAGAGAGAAGAGGCAAGAAAAATTACAAGACGAGAAGAAAGAGTCAGATAAGAGGCAAGAGAAATTGCAAGACAAGAAGAGAGAGAGAAGAAGAAAAAGAAGCCAGAGAAATTGCCAGACATGCAAGGGAAATGGAAGCAAGAGAAATTGCAAGACGGGAAGAAAGAGAGACAGAAGAAGCACGACACGCTAGGGAATTGGAGCTGTTGAATGATTGTGTAAGGTGGGTAATGCAGACAGAGATGACCCCTGCTATGCACGATCCCGTGTTTAATGTAAAGATTGCTCAGAGGTTATTTCCAAAATTCACAGGAGAAGCTCCCGACAAATTCTTTGATCATTTTCAAACGGATTCATCGACGATGGAATGGTCAGAAAATAAATGGTCTGTGTTACTACAGAGTGCACCTACTGGAAAAGGATGCAGTGTATATCTTATTTTGTCTCAGGACCAGAGGAAGGAGTACCAAGAAGTTAAAAGGGGGCGTGCAACATGTGTATCAGATGACCCCTGAATATTATAATGAAAGATTCCGAAGTTTGAGGAAGAACGAGAAAATTACTTTCTTGGATTACGCTTATAAGGTACAATGATATTTTAAGAGATGGATAGAGGCTGCTAACGTGAGAGAGATGGCTTATTTAGAAAAATTGATAGTGCTGGAACAATATTTACGAGGAATTCCTGAACATATTCGAACGTACTTGAGAGAGAGAGGTGAAGAAACCTGATAGAGCCACTTCGCTGAGTGAAGATTATAATATCATCAGTCGTAAACCCTTCTCAGCTATGAAGTTTCAACCGTCCTTACGACCAAGTGTTAAGTATTCGCCAAATCATGGAAACCAGTTCAGTAATAACTATGTAAACAAGTTCAATAGTTACAGCGGAAGTACCACTGGTACTGTGACAAAGCCGAATGCGATAGTACCAGAGCAACAGTTGTCGAATCGTCCTCCTTCAGGTGTTGTGAAAGACGTGCAGAAGGTTAATATTATCTGTTATAAGTGTGGCAAGAGAGGCCATATCAGTAAGGAATGTTGTCAAACCAACCGAAAGGAGTCTCTCAATTCGTTAGGGATAATTCAACTTCACAGGTTATGAAGACAACGAAGCAAACGGGAAAGGATGACGAGGAAAATAAACCAGCAAACGTTTACACGACAAACAAGACAACTCCAAACAGTGTAGATGCCTTTAAACCATATATTTATGAAGAGCACACTCCGGTCAAAATATTGGGCGACACAGGTTGTAACCATAATGTAGTGACACGTGGTGTACACCCATTGGTGGAGGAGTCTCTCACAGGAGATTCGGCCATTTTAAAGGGAATAGGTGAGGAGGTTTGCCCTATTTGCCATTGAAACTGTCATGCAAATTGGTGACAGGTAATTTTGACTTTGCGGTAAAGGATTCATTAGCTGTCAAAGGAGTAGACGTCCCTTTGGATAATGAAGTTGGTGGAGCCCCATTTGTGGCCTGATTGGTAATGTCTCTGCCTGCAGTTTTCCAGCCGGGGGGTTCGAGTCCCGCTCAGACTTGTTAGTGCCATTAGTATCTGCAACCTTACCATTCTTGTGAGCTAAGATTGGGGGATTTGAGGGAGCCTATAGGTCTATCTGCTGAGTAATCAGCAGCCACTGCCTGGCTTTCCCTGGTCCTAACTTTGGTGGAGAGGAGGCTTGGGCGCTGATCATATAATATATGGTCAGTCTCTAGGGCATTGTCCTGATTGCTAGGGCAATGTCACTGTCCCTTGCCTCTGCCATTCATGAGCGACCTTTAAACCTTTAAACCTTTAAACGGAGAAACCATTGAAGTATAGTCCTACAACTGAACTCGAGAAGGACTCCCGTATCTGTTTCCTGGTTATGTGATGACCAGGAGTATGATGAAGAAAGTGGCTGCAGAAGAAGACAGAGAAACTGAAGAAGCGATGAACACTTGGAGGATCTTTTTATTGAAGAAGAGGATTCCCTTGATGGTAGGCAAGACGAGAACTCCCGAGAGAGCCCGAGCAAAGAAGAACGACACCCGAATGGACAGGAAGACAAAGAAGCAATGGAGCTGGAAGAAATAGAAAACTCGGCATAAAAAGTAGGACAAGTAAATAGGAAAAGGCTGATAGGATTGCAACAGAAGGATGCAACTTTAACAGAGGTATTGTACAGTGTGGTGGATGAAATGGAAGTGCAGCAGTCTTCGACTTGTTATTATCTTAAGGATGGATTGCTTATGAGAAAGCATAGACTGCCAATATCCCTGGGAATGCCAAATGGGGGATGTACCATCAGATATTGATTCCTGCACCGATGAGAAGATATGTGATCGGCGTAGCGCATGAGACGAACACATGGGAATAAGGAAGACGGCGAAGAAGATTATGAAACACTTTTTCTTGCCTCGCATGCATAAGGCTGTGTGCATGTCACGTTTATCAGATGGTTGGAGAGCCAAACGATTACATCAAGAAAGCTTCCTTACGCCCGATTGAAGTGCGAGCAGAACCCTTCAGCTAGGTAATAATCAACATTGTGAGACCGTTACCAAGAACGAAAAAAGGTTACAAATATATGTTAAACTTCATGTGTCCAATAACGAGATACCCAGAAGCCATACCCATCAGGATCATCAGTGCCAAAGTAATCACCGAGAAGTTACTAGACATTTTTACTAAGTTTGGTATTCCCGAAATTGTTCAGAGTGACAGAAGAATATATTTCACATCAAAATTGTTTCAGGACGTGATGAAACTGTTGGATCTGAAAAATCAACTGTCTACTTCCTATCACCCAGAGACCAAGGTGCATTAGATAGATTTCATAAAACCCTGAAGAGTATATTAACAAAATACTGCAATGAAATAGGAAATGAATGGGACATTGGACTACCATTGATGTTATTTGAGGTATGCAATGCTTATCAAGAAAGCATTGGAAGTTAGCTGAATGAAATAGTGTTTAGATGAGCAGTACAAGAACCGGTTATAATGTTGGAAGAAAAATGGAAGGATTGAGAGGAAATGGAAATGTTTGGAGAATATGTCAACTCTTTGTTGAAAAGGATCAGCGAATAAGGAAATTTTCCCTAGAAAACCTAAAAACGAGTCAGGGTAAAATGAAGAAAAGGTTTGATATAAAAGTAAGGACAGACAATTTGCGGTAGGACAACAGGTGTTGGTTCTCTTACTGATAAAGAGATTCCCACTCACCAACAAGTTCCACAGACCATTCATGATTTTGGAGAAGATCAGTGACCTGACCTACATTACCGAAACACCAGGAAGATGGAAAGGTCAAAGGAAAGTACACATTAACCTACTGTAACCATACCTAAGTGAAAATGATACTGAAGCTTCACAGGTGTACATGGTATAAACTATTCCATCCACTGACAACGATGACGGATATGAGGTAGGGGTGGTAAGCAAAGTGAATAATTCATCCATCATTCAGAACTTGGCAGAGAAATTAACTCATTTGAACCAAGAGCAGCAAGAGGAATTGAGCCAATTGATTATAAGTTTCCCTGAGATTGTCTCTGACGTTACAAAATTAACCAACTCGACGAGGCATGAGGTACACCTCAAAACCACGGAAAGACCGTTCAACACTGAGAAGTCATGAGAAAGGAAGTGTACTATATGTTACAAAACTGATTAGCTGAACAAAGCCCTTTCAGTTCTCCATGCTTACTCATGAAAAACCCAGACAGATCTTTCAGAAGGTGTACGGACTACCGAAAGTTGAATTCAATCAGTGTGGCCGATAATTATCCATTGCCGCTCACCGACCAACTACTCGACAACATTGGGCAAGCGAGGTTCGTCTCCAAGATCTACCTGGTAAAAGGCTATTATCAAATTCCCTTGGATGGTAGCGCAAAATTATTATCAGCCTTTATAAACCAATTTGGGTTATATCAATACATGGTCATGCCATTTGGTCTAATGAACACACCAGCTACCTTTCAATGAGTGATGGATGACCTTCTAGGATCGATTGAAGGAGTAGCCGTATATCTAGACGATATTGTGATATATTCATCGACCTGGGAAGTACATCGAATCCTGAAGAAAGTATTTCAAAAGCTGCAAGGAACACACCTGCCGATTACCCTGGAGAAGAGCGAATTTGGAAAGGCAACAGTTCGGGACTTGGGATTTGAAGTTGAAGAGGACAAATTGCCCCGGTAGCCGCTAACCTCAAAGGAATAATGAAAGCCTCAACCCCCCCCCCCCCCCCCGACGATGAAGCAATTGCAATGATGTTTTGGCATGGCAGGATTCTACCGACGTTTTTGAGGTAGTCGCTCCCTTGTCGGATTTGACTAACCCCAAGAAAAAATTTTATGGGCCAATGAGTGCCAGGAATCCTTCAACACGATAAAGGCCATATCAACTTCAAAACCGATACTGCGAGCACTTGATTTCAACAAGAAATTCCTTATTCAAGTAGATGTGTCGGATAATGGGATTGGAGCTGTTTTACTGCAAGAAGACGAGGAAGGAATTCTTCACCCTGTGTGCTTTATGTCGTCAAAGCTAAAGCATCAATGAGCCTAATCAACAGGTGAAAATGAACTGATAGTGCTTATCATAGCGATAAGCAAGTTTGAAGTATACATGAACAGACCACAGAATGAAGAAATTACAGTTTAGTCAGATCACAATCCTTTAACTTTTGTTAATAAAATGAAGAAAAATAATCAAAGGTTCACTAGGTGGTCATTATGTTTGCAACTATATTGCATTAATATAAAGCATATATCAGATAAAGATAACAGGGTTGCAGATTATTTATCCCGGGCTGAATCAGTGAATTCATGCCAGGAGTAAATAATCTTTGGGTCGGGGGAGAGCTATCTTACGAAGCTGGTCTAGTATGAAAATAAATATTTTCTTCATATATTTCATTTGTTTATTTAAGAGATGTAAAGCTAGCTCGTAAGGTGAGTTCCACTCATATAGGTTTAAGTAATGTATATAAATTACATAAAAACTTTCGTCATTCATTTAATTGTATTTTCATTCAGTTTCATATATGTAAATTTATGTTATTTTTAAGAATAATCTTTTTATTTCATGTAGTTTTGTTACGAAGTCTTATGTAAACTTGTTAAGGTATGCTGTATTACACACATGAGGTTTATAGCAGGAAGAATTATATCATCTTTATGTTTCCACACGGTTAGAAAACGCATTAAAATTCTCGAATTATATTTACTCTTTTTTTATTTTCACGAGAGTTAGTGGGCAGAGTTAGCTGAGAGAGGGTTGACTCGCAAGCAAGAATAGTACCCCGTCTTCAAATTTCCTACGTTTGCAACCTTACGCTGCTAGACCATGCCCCCCACACTACGAGCATGATCTATTAGAAAATTCTAGAAGTATTAAGTCAATATACTTAAACCCCAGGAATGCATAAGCAACAAAAGAGACCCAGCCTATCCCTTTGAAAGAGCAAAAGTTTGCCTGCCCCTCTCCTCTCAAGTATGTGTCCTCTCAAACGTGAATAAGTGATTCTTATCCAACGTATATTGCATATAGTGTTGTTCAAACCTAGGTGAAATTATTGGATGTTAAATCAAGTATATTGCGTTACTGTAAGTACATTGTCCTATAAATATTTGTAACTGACCCTGCGAGATTTAGGTTAAACAGTGGATGTATTTCATCTTGCTTAACTGTTCGATAACCTCGTGTGAACCAAAAGACGTAAGTGTCACAGTTACACATATGTAAATTTTGTTTAGTATTTAATCATTAGAGTGTTGAAGTGTTAACTCTTTTCATTGATTATCAAAATTAAATATTTTTATGAATTAATTTCCAGTGAAACACGTGATAGTATAATTTCTGTCAAAGATTCTTTATTTTTTCTTAGTCTAAGGCTTAGTTCAGATTTAATATTTCGAGTGATTTAATTTTGGTGTTAATTCTTCTGTATTATTGTTAACTTTTTATAGAATATATTTATTTTTGTTAAGTGCGTATCATTTCGATCACCAATATTTTCTATCAGTGCTTTGCTTTTAATCCCTCACTAAAAACCAAAGTATGAGGATGGTTTTTTAATAGTTCACATACATAATCACCCAGTTTTGTTTTGAGTGTAACGTAAGAGACTTTTGGATATTCATTATTCATGTATATTGCTATCTGTCAGTTGCGTAATATTCACAGAGCTAGGGTATTATTTTCGAAGTGTAATAGACTTATTTAATATAATCAGGTGAGTTTTGGAGATCGGGAATTTATGTAACTTGCCAGCCATAATAATATATTATTATATCATATTCCCATGGTCTAGGAACCAAAATATAATATTATATATATTACAACTGGTTAGCTGCACAACCCTCTTGAGTTCCAAACTCACCTGTTTGTTTTTTACGGTGAATCTTTTACACTTGAAAATATTAATAACAGAGTTTTAAGACAATTATATAACTCCCAGACAGCAATATATGAAAACACCGATTATCTAAAGGTCTCTTAAGTACACTCAAAACAAAACTGGGTAATTACCATTAAGTACTATTCAAACTACCTCTTACTTCGATTCTTTAACTGGGATACGAGAGAGTACTGAAATAAACGCTGGTCATTGAAATAATAGACTCTGTACAAAAATAAATATATTCTATAAAAATTACAACACTATTAAAGAATTTACAAAAAAAAAAAAAAGATAAATCACTCGAAATATTAAGACTGAACAAAACTTAGACTAAGGCAAAAGAAATTAATACTTATGAAAATTATACAATCACTTGATTCACTTGAAATTAAATTTTACACAATTAATTAGTCTTGACACTTAATGAAAATAGTTAACCTAATAACGATACATATATACTTCATGTTTGTACATAAATCTCCTTGGGCCAATTACAAAGATTTACTACACAATACCAACACTTGCCACAACACAATAAATTTAAAATGACCTTTAACATGTTCCGTAACGTTTCAACTCACTACATACGATATACTGTATGTTGTAATTAAACTTAACCACTTTGGAGAGGACACACTATAAGCACTTTGAGAGAGAGAGGGGTGTACTTTGGCTTTTTCAAAGGACACGCTTCTTATCTTCTCCTGCTATCCATTCCTGGGGGTGCATATATATGACTTAGTTACTTCTAGAATATTCTAAATAGAATATTCTCGTGACATGGGGGCCGGCTCCTAGCGACGGCAAAGTTATCAACTAGATAAAATTTCAGGATGACAAACCTTGGTTTCAGGCTACTCTCTCTCTCTCTCTCTTTCAGCTGCTCTGCCCACCCACCGTTCTACGAAATAAAAAAAAAAAAGATAAAACCTAACACTGGAGTTTTCAAGAACCTTCCAAAACACATGGCAAATATAAGAATTGTGTATAGTCTCACAAACATGACACAATACCTCATAAAATATAAAAAAGATTTACATAAGCAATTGTTCACATGGATCATATAGCCCTCTAAAGCAGATTACGTAAGACTTCATATAAAATACGTGAAATAAAAAGTTGATTCGTAAAAATATCGTAAATTTACATATACAATGAAAGTAACGAAGAAAGTCTTAACGTAATTTACATACCAAACTTATACCTATATGAGAGAAACTCACCTTAGGAGCTGGCTATTCACCTCATATACACAAATGAAATGTATAAATAAAATACAATAATAAATTATTTACTCAACACTAGACCAGCTTCGTAAGATAGCTCCCCCCAAAAAAAGACTATTTATTCTGGGCTGGAATCCATCGATTCAATCCGAGTTGAATAATCTGCAACCACGTTATCTTTACCTGATATATGCTTTACATTAATGCAATACGGTTGCAAACATAATGACCACCTAGTTAACCTTTGATTATCATTTTTCATCTTATCAACAGAAATTAAAGGATTATGATCCAAATACACTGTAACCTCTTCATTTTGTGGTCGATTCACATATACCTCAAACTGTAACCAACACAAGCAGTTCCTCTTCAAATGTTGTGTAGGCTCGCTGATGTTTCTTTAGCTTCGATGACATAAAACAAACAGGGCAAAGAATTCCTTCCCCGTCTTCTTGCAATAAGACAGCTCCAATCTCATTATCCGAAGCATCTACCTGGATTAGGAATTTCTTGCTGAGATCAGGTGCTCGCAATATCGGTTTCGAAGTTAATATTGCTTTTATCCTATCGAAGGATTCCCTGCATTTATTGGTCCATAAAATTTTTTTCTTGGGGCTAGTCAAATCCGTCAAGGGAGCGACTAGAGCCAAAAAGTTCAGGCAAAAGTGTTGGTAGAATCCTGCCATCCCTAAAAAACGTTGTAATTAGTTCCTCATTGTGAGGGGCGATGCTTTCCTTATACCAGGGTGATTAGGCATCTTCCTACTTCAAATCCCAAGTACCGAACTGTTGCCTCTCCAAATTCGCTCTTCTCTAGGTTAATTGTTAGGTATGCTCCTCGCAGCTTTTAAAATACCTTCTTCAAGATTCGATGATGTTCTTAGCTAGTCGATGCATATACCACAATATCGTTGAGATATATGCCTACTCCTTCTATCGATTCTAGAAGGTTATCTATCACACGTTGAAAAGTAGCGAGGCATTCATTAGATCGAATGGCATGACTGTTTATTGATATAACCCAAATGGTGTTATAAAAGGTGATAATTTTGTATTGTTATACAAAGGAATTTAATAATAGTCCTTTAACAAGTCGATCTTGGAGATGAACCTCGCTTGTCTGATAATGTCGAGTAGTTGGTCGATGAGCGGCAATGGGTAATTATTGACACACTGATCGAATTCAACTTTCGGTAGTCTGAACACATCCTGAAAGATCCGTCTGGTTCTTTTACGAGCAAGCATGTAGAACTGTATGGGCTAGAACTTTGTTCGGCTAATCCATTCCGTAACAAATAGTTTACTTCTGTTCTCATGATACGACGACAGTCGATAAGTGCGTTGTTTAAATGACTTACCGTTGTTTTGAGGTGTATCTCATGCTTCATCAGGTTGGTTCGTTTCGGGACATCCCAGACAATTTCAAGGAAACTTCTAATTAATTGACTTAATTCCTCTTGATGCTCCTGGTTCAAATAAGTTAATTTTTCTTCCAAGTTTTGAATGATAGACAAATTATTCACTTTGCTTACTGCTCCTACCTAATATCCGCTGTCATCTTCCATAGATGCTATGGTTTGCACCATACACCCCTGTGAAGCTTCAGTCTCGTTTACGCTTATGTAGGGTTTCAGTAGGTTAGTGTGGGCCATCCTCTGACTTTTCCTTCTTCCTGGGGTTTCGATAATGAAGGTCAGGTCACTGATCTCCAAAATCTTGAATGATCTTTGAAACTTATTGGTGAGTGGGAATCTAATTATCGGCAAGAAAACCAATACCTGTTATCCTTCTGAAAACTCTCTGTCTTTACTTTTTATATCGAACCTTTTCTTCACTTTTTCTTGACTCGTCTTAAGGTTTTCTCGGGAAAATTTCCTTATCTCGTCGATCGCTTTCCTCAAATTCTTGAAATATTCTACTTACATTTCCTTTCGGTCGTTCCATTTTTTTTTTGCTAACATTTTGTTTGGGCTTCATCCCATGCTTTCTTAATAAGCATTACGTACCTCAAACAACATCAACGGTAGTCCGATATCCCAGTCATTCCCCATTTCGTTACACAACTTCGTTAATATACTTTTCGGAGTTTGATGAAAGCTCTCTAATGCACCTTGGGTCTCCGGATGATAAGTTGTTGATAGTTGCTGTTTCATATCCAACAGTTTCATTACATCCTGAAACAGTCTTGACGTGAAATTCATTCCTCGGTCACTTTGAACGATTTCAGGAATACCAAACTTAGTAAAAAAGTCTAGTAACTTCTCGGCGATTATTTTGTCACTGATGTTCATAATGGGTATGGCTTCTGGGTATCTCATCACTGTACACATCAAGATTAACATATATTTATGGCCTCTTTTTGTCCTTGGTAACGCTCCCACAATGTCGATCACTACCTTGCTGGAGGGTTCTCCTTGCACTTCAATCTGGTGTAAGGGAGCTGTCTTAATGTACTCCTTTAGCTTTCCAGCCTTCTGACGTACGTGACATGTACGGCAAAACTGCCTCACGTCCTTATGCATGCCAGGCTAGAAAAAGTGTTTCATAATCTTCTCCGTCGTCTTCCTTATCCCCATATGTCCCATCTCATGCGCTACAGCAATCACCTGTGTTCTCAACGGACCAGGAATCAATATCTGACAGTATATCCCCCATTCGGCATTTCCTAGGATCCTGGCAGGTCTATGCTTCCACATAAGCAACTCCTCCTTAAGATAATAATAGGTCGGAGACTGCTGCGCCTTCATCTCATCCACCACATGGTACAATAACTCTGTTAACGTTGCATCCTTCCGTTGCAACCGTATCAGTCTTTTCCTATTCACTTGTCCTACTTCAAACGCTGAATTTTCTATTTCGTCCAGGTCCATTTCTTCATTGTCCTCTTGTTCACTTGTCTATTGTTCCTCTTCGCTCGGGCTTACTCGGGAGTTCTCTTCTTGCGTACAATCAAGGGAATCCTCTTCTTCAGAAAGCAAATCCTCCAAGTTCATCGCACCATCAATTTCTATTTCTTCTTCAGCAGCCACTTTCTTTGTCATATTCCTAGTCATCACACAACCAGGAGACAGATATGGGTAGTCCTTCTCGAGTTCAGTCGTAGGAATATACTTCAATGATTTCTCCTTTATAATGGGACAAGGCACAAACAGGGTTTCACCAACCTCATTACCCAGCAGGACGTCTACTCCTTCGACAGCCAATGAATCCTTAACCACAAAATTGAAATTACTTGTCACCAACTTGCATGACAGTTTCAAATGGCAAATAGGGATAACCTCTTCACATCCTATTCCCTTCAAAATAACTAGTTTCTTGTGAGAGACTGTTCTACAAACTGGTGTAATCCTCTTATCACCCCACTATGGTTGCAATCTGTGTCACACAATATCTTGACCGGGATTCACTCACTCCCATCTATTGCTGCTAACATATCTTCATAAATATATGGTTTAAAGGCATCCACGCTGTTTGGGTTTGTCCTGTTTGTCGTGTAAATGTTTGCCGGTTTATTTTCCGCTTCTTTCTTTCATGATTGTTTCTTTGTCTTCACATTCTGTGAAGTAAAACTATCCTTAACCACTTGGGCGACTGCTTTCGTTTGATTTGACCTGCATTTCATGCTGATATGGCCTCTCTTGCCACACTTAAAACTTTCGCAATACTTGAGGGAGGATGTTTCGACGATTGTTGGTACTATCGCTTTCTGCCTAGGAACTGTACCAGTGCTACTTCCGCTGTAACTATTGAACTAGTTCACATAGTTATTACTGGACAGGTTTCTTAGGTTTGGCGAATACTTAGCCCTTGGTCGGAATGACAGCTGAAACTTCTTACCCGAGGAGGGTTTATGACTGATGATATTGTAATCTTCACTCAAAAAAGTGGCTTTATCAAGTTTCTTCACCTCTCTCTCTCGCAAGTACGTTCGAATATGTTCAGGATTTCCTCATAGATACTGTTCTAGTCCTATTAATTCTTCTAAATCAGCCATCCCCTTCACGTTACCAGCCTCTGTCCATCTCTTAAAACATCGTCGTACCTTATCATTTTCTCATTCTTCCTCAAACTTCGGAACTGTTCATTATCATATTCAGGGGTCATTTGATACACTTGCAGCACGGTCCTCTTCACTTCTTGATACTCCTTCCTCTAGTCCTGATATAAGGACAGGTAAGCACTGTAATCTTTCCTGAAGAGTACACTCTGCAATAACACAGACCATTTATCTTCAGACCGTTTCAAAATGATTGAAGAATTCATATGGAGCCTCTTCGGTGAACTTTGGAATTAACCTCTGGACATTCGACACATGAAGCACAGAATCATGCATAGCAGGGGTCACCTCTGTCTGCATTGCCGACTTTGCACCTGCATTCAACAGCTCCAACTCCCTCACATGTCGTGCAATCTCTCTTGCCTCTTCCTTCTCCTTTTCTTCTTATTCTCTCTCTTTTTCTTCCATGCTCCAAGCATGTC
>NC_090731.1:86951034-86953534 GCF_036898095.1 Palaemon carinicauda
GGTAATCACCTTTATAATTCCTCTGCTTGTATATAACAACCCTTGAGCATGTGATTTGTGGCATTAGCAAATATAGGTAAGTTTGCCTAACCCTGATTTGAGAAAGTCAGTATTACATTTTTGTCCAGAGGCAGCTTTCTCAGATATAAACAGCTAGTGTTTCCTGGCTGGATGGCGCTGAAGCTCAAGAAAAATTTCCTGGGATATTTTCATTTGTATCAGCGTGCAGGTAAGTCAAAGTTCAATTTAGTACCATCTTTGTCATAAAATCTTTTCATAACAATTTTCAGCTGTAAATCCTTTTAAAATAGTGTAAATGATATATTTTGGTCGTCATTACAAATAAACTGGAAATCCAGGAATTTTTTTTATACTTGTGTGTGCTTTGTTATTATCAAGTAAACTTATACTGAAGGTTTAAGAGGCACAGAATACCGGAAACAGCTCATTTATAGTAGAATTTTCACTATATAATATGGAACATGTAGTTTATATTGCTTTTACTATTTTATTCTCCTCTGGGCATCAAGCTTGATTGACTTTGCCAGTTTTTGAGAAAGGCCTATGAAATGGGATTCATGTTTGGGAAACAAGCATTTTTCTCACAGCGACATCCTCCTCCCATAACCCAACGCCTCACTCATAGAATCCACAGTAATGATTAACGTTAGATATCTTGTCCATCTGAATCTGAACATTTCCATATGTCAGTTTAATCATTTCGAATATTTTAATTATTATATTTATTACCCTCTGGAGTTTGACGCTGGCAGTTTTTGACTATTTTGACGCTATAATTTGGAAATTGGCAATAAAATAGGACATGGCAGAGAAGGGGATATCGCAACGATACACCAGTAGGTTCCTGTATATCACGCCCATTCTTTCGTCCTTACTTGATCCCTGTAAGAGGCGAACTAAGACCAAATGAAAGGATTCTTCATTTTCAAATTTACTTCGAATTCCGTTTAAGTGCACCTGTATCAGTATATATCAAATATAATTTTCATTAACATTTTGATTTAGGATAACAGTGAATATGAAAAAAATATAAGGCAGAAGACCTGCGTGGCATTTACTTCAGTTACAATGTTTGATGTAGTCTATCTTTGATGTGGAATACAACATTTATTCTTTTAAATGAGCATTCTGCTTATTCGCCCTATAGGTGTTCCTATCTACTTAGTATGCTTCTTGAAGAACTACTTTCCTCAGACAACCCTTATCTTTAAGGCTGAGACATTGTCATGTGTTCCATCCGTTATGAAATGTTGCTTACCTCGCGAAATCTGCTTTAATTGTAATGGGTCTAACTTCTCTGTTATTAGAGAAATCCATGGAACTTATTGTAATACCATCTCTATTCTGCTATCAACCACTATTCTTCAAAACTGGACATCACGTACAAATAATCATATTTGTCATTTAGTCAATTTTAGGTATTAGTGATGTGAAGTTCAATATGCTCTCCCATTAGCTAAAGTTTAGATTTGTTGCAAATCCACAAGCTCATAGCATTGTTTTGAAATGAGTTATATGACTGGAGATTGTTCTCTTGTAGCAAATAAATCAGATTTAGAATATCTCTCTCTCTCTCTCTCTCTCTCTCTCTCTCTCTCTCTCTCTCTCTCTCTCTCTCTCTCTATATTCTATGTTAGCTTCCTGAGTTTTTTGCCTTCGCGTTACGAAAGAATGTGATATATGAGAATTCCAAAATATTTGTGAAAGAAGGTTAACACGCTTCAGTATGACAATGCTAATATTTCCGTGATTTTTCCTAATATTCAAGTCAGATGACTTTCTATTTACATGCAGAAGTAACTTTTGATACTTTTATAGCTGTCACTTGATCTTAGCTCAAAATAGGATTTCCTTTTTTAATCACATTCATGGTTTAGTATAATGGTTGTACAAACACATATCCTGAGATAGAAAGGATTTAACATTGCTTAGAAGTTTTTGTAGCTTCCTGCCGTCCTAAGCTGCAATGTTTCCTGTCTTTTACTTTTAATAAGATCCCTTTGATCTCTTCCCACCTAGTTATCATATCCAACTTCTTTAACTTACCAGAGCCTTATTGTTCATTTCTCTTGGAAGGAAAAGTCCAAGCAGGAAATTTATAGCTATTTTCTTGTATTTTCTGCTCAATTGCCTAAATATTTATGCGACTTTATGATAGAATTACAAATCGTATCCTTCTAGACAGATATTACAGTTTTTAAGTTGCTTTGGGTAAAGAATGCAAGTTATTCGTGTCTTGTAAACCCTCCTTCGAAAAATTTTATAGCATTTCCATTAGAAAAACAGTATCATCCAATAATGTAGGTCTCTGAGAGCTCCTGTTTATATTTCCGTGTACATTTTGGTTGCTCTTGTGCTTTAACGCTTAGTTGTATTTTTAAAAAAAAGTTGTGCATAGTGTTAATTGAAGGTTTATCATCAAAATTCTTTCAACGTTCTTCAATTGACACAATGTCATTAGCTGTTGTTAGTTACTCAT
>NC_090731.1:86958534-86993534 GCF_036898095.1 Palaemon carinicauda
TATAGAATATATTTGTATTTGTAAAGAGTGTAGTATTTCAATCATCAGTGTTTATTGCAACCTCACTCGTATCCTATAAAGAATCATAGTAAGTAACGGTTTTTAGATAATTCCTAAAAATAATTTCCCAGTTTAGTTTTGAGTGTACTTAAGAAACCTTTGGAGACTCAGTGTTTTATATATTGCTGTCAGGGAGTTATTTAACTGTCTCAGAGTTCGCGTATCAATATTTTCAAGTGTAACAGATTTAATGTAAAATCAAACGGGTGAGTTTGGAATTCGATAGGTGGTTTAGCTTACCAGCTGTAATATAAATATCATATGTTTGGTTCCCAGACATGGAGCCATAGTATAACATATTTTTTGTGCCTAGACCCGGAAGCCATAATCATATAATTATAAATATATACATATATATATATATATATATATATATATATATATATATATATATATATGTGTGTGTGTGTGTGTGTGTGTGTAGTATATATATGTATATATAATTACGGCTGGTGAATTATGCAAACTACCGAACTCCAAAGTTACATGCTAATTTTTACATAAATCAGTTACACTTGAATGATATCCGAGCTCAGGGAAAATTACGCAACTCCCAGATGGCAATATATATGATCACTGAATATCCAAAGGTCTCTTACGTTACTCAAAACAAAAACTAGGTGATTACTTAATATGAATTATTCAAAAACCAACCTTTTACTTCGGTTCTTAGTCAGAGATTACAAGCAAAGCACTGATAGAAAATATTGGTGATCGAAATAATACACACTTTACAAAAATTAATATATTCTATAAAATGTTACAACACTACAATAGAATTAACACCAAAAATAAATCACTCGAAATATTAAATCTGAATTAAACCTCCGACTAGGACAAAAGAAAGACACTGAACAAATATACAATCACTTGTTTCACTGGAAATTGATTTATAAAAATATCTATTTTTGATAATTAGTGATAAGAGTTAACACTTTAACACTAATGATTATTAAATGAAATTTACATATATGTAACTGTTACACTTACATTTTTCAGTTCACAATAAGATTCAAAACAGTTAAGCAAACTTTTTAATGCACTTCACTGTTTAAGCTAAATCTCACAAGGCCAATTACAAAATGTATGTTAGATGTACTTATATTAACATACTACACTTGAATTAACATTCATTAAATTCCACCAACGTTTGAACAACACTATACGTGTTATACTTTGGGTAAAAAAACCTATTCAAGTTTGAGAGGACACACCCTTGAGAGGAGAGAGGACTTGTGGACGTTGGCTCCTTCATGGGGATAGGATGGGTCTCTTTTGCTGCTTATTCATTGCTAGGTCCTATAAAGATATATCAATTTACTTATTCTAGAAAATTCTAATAGATCATTCTCGTGGCGTGGGGGCAAGTCTCTATTTGCGTAGTATATTTGAAGATGGGGTAACAACTCTGCTTGTGAGGCAACCCTCTCTCAGCTAACTCCGACCACCTACCTCTTGTGACAATAAAAAAAGATTAAATTCAATTCAAGAATTTTCATGCACTTTCTAACCGCGTGGAAAAATTAAGATGACGTAATCTCTCATGCTATTACCTCGTGTGTGTGATACAGCACACCTAAACGAGGATACACAAGACTTCGTAAAAAAAGTGTGTGAAATGAAAAGATAGTTTTTAAAAATAACGTAAATTTACATATACTGAATTGAATGAAAATACAATCAAATGAATGATGAAAGTCCTATGTAATTTACATGCACTGACTTGAACCTACATGAGTGGAATTCACTTTACGAGCTGGCTATACATCTCGTAAATACACAAATGAAATACATGAATAAGATATCTACTCTATGCTAGACCAGCTTCATAAGAATTTATATATATATATATATATATATATATATATATATATATATATATATATATATATGTATATATATATATATATATATATATATATATATATATATATATATATATATACATATACATATGGTTATATATAAGTATGTATATATACATATATATGTATATAAATATATATATATAATATATATATATATATATATATATATATATATATATATATATATATATATATATATATATATATATATATATATAAAACTGGTATGAGTTTGGGTAAGGGAGAGAGTATACTGTATTGATCAAATTTTTTCTTGTGAAACAGTTATGTGTGAAGAATTTGGCAAACCTGAACCTAGGGAAAGCTTAAGATAGTATTGATAATCCGACATATGATATGGAGGGTGCTGATATTATATGGCATAGAAGTTAATTTGCTTTGAACCATTAATGATTATAATCCTGGTAGTAAAGCTTATTCAGATCTAAAAGGCAGTTGAGTATCTAACAAAGGTTTGCTATGGCTCCTTGGTTATATCTGGTTTGATGAAGTGCTGAGAGAAATTTTATATATATATATATATATATATATATATATATATATATATATATATATATATATATATATATATATATATATATATATATATATATATATATATATATATATATATATATATATATATATATATATATATATATATATATATATATATATTACAGTGAGAGGATATTGGATCTAAATGCATAGTCGTAGGATCGGAATATGAGTCGTGATTGCATTGAAGAGCTGATGATATTTACATTTGAAACAGCAGTAATTAAGGATAGTAAAATATTTAACAGTGTTTACAAGAGTATAGATTTAACAGTTAATGTGAGTCACATTAAGGGTAAATGGATACCATCAAAATAAACCAGTATATGATGGCATGGATGTAGGGGATCCTTTCAAAAGAGTGACATATCAGAAGAGATTTATGGGATAATATGATTTTGCTCATAACAATGACTGCTTATAGTCTGTCTGATAAGAAGACTTACATATATAAACATTAAAATAGGATTGAAATATAGCGTATAGATATTTAGACCTTTATTTTTGAAATGTAAATTATCTGAGATTAACAAATCCATCGCAAAACCTTTGATTCCAGTGTAAAATCTTTTTTCGCGAATGCGATGAATAACTTTTCTCATTGCTGATGTACTCGTACCTGGCAGTTCAACACCCTCGTTTATATATAATTTCTGTTGGGTTTCTGCATAATTTCTGTAGGTGTAGAATTAGTAGATCTAGCTTTATCTAGAGCTTATATTACTTTTTTTCTTCCTGCAATAGGTGCATGATTATGTGAATTTCCCACGGATATCCAGCCACCGTGTAAATTAAAAAGATGAACTTCACGTAGAGTTACATATGTGCTCCCGGAAGGATAGTTTATCTTAACTTTTCTGTGATTTGACAAATAGGTATTCATCCATGATGGACAACACGGTAAAGAACTAAACCTTATCTATTAACAATCAATCAAACAGCCAAGAAATCTAATTTCAACTGCTCGCATTTTCTTAAAAACATTCCAACAACTTTCTTTTAAGTTACGTTTAAGTACCGGCTACGTCTATAATTGTATTTTTGGGCTCAGGCCATATCGTCGTGATGGAAGTTCCTTCAAAGGTAGCTTCCTAGGTATATTTGACTACAGTGATATATCCCAGAGAATTTACCAAAGGTATCCAGAATTCTAACTCCTGGAGCGAATATCCCTTCAAATTTTACGAAGGGATATCGCGTAATATCAGAGGACGTATTCTTGACACGTCTCATGGCTATCTACGCCCCCAATAGAGCTTTCACTTCGAGGGGAAAGAGAGGCAAGAATAAGGAGAGTCATTAAAGAGGTGACACTCCCACTGTACTGTAAATAGTGCGCCAAATCGCCACCGCGAGGCGCCACCGAGCCATTCTTTCTCTCGTAGCTTCGTTTGACCGGTGTTATCCCGTGTTCTCTCTAGCTATTTTGGAGTTTTTGGACGCTATGATGTCTTCACCAGCCTCATCAGCTTCTGGAAAGTTAAGTAATATCTTTATTTTGTGTAAATGTAAGCTCTTGCCAGTTTTGCTTTTCGATTGAGATCGTAATTAACGTAACAAGAGCTGTTGCCAGCCGGATGGTGTCATGGACGCGGTCGTTCTTTCTGTACATTTAGTTAGCCAGAACGACCCTTTCCCGGCATTATTCGCTTTAATAACTTTAGCTATTTAAAAATTTAGCTAGGGATTCTTATATCATGTCATTGTTGTCGTGGATTTGGCTATTTATTTCGAGCCTCACGAGTGCTAGGATTCCTAGCCTAGGCACCTACACACTTCATGCATGATATAACCTCCCTGGTAAAGTTTTTATTGAAGCACAGGCAATATTTTACACATTTATGATATTACTTAATTATGCTTTCCTCTTCCAAGATAGTATACAGAGAGTTTCGGTGATCGATTCTTAATGCTCCTAGGCTACTAGCTTAGGGGCTTTAGTATACTTTCTTACATGTCCCCATTGCTCTTGTATTGTCTTTTAAGGGGAGACTGACACCTCCTATACTTTTTAAGTCGATACTAATCTCCTAGGAGATTTAAGAGCAATCCCCCTTCCCTCTGATTAGCCTAGGCTATTCTCAGTTTTCCTTGCTGTGAACCAAGTTCTGGCAAAGTTTTACCGAGACGTTCCGTTTTCTTTCTCCTAACCACTGAGTCGGTTTTGAGTTTAGAACGGGACATCAGAGTATCAGTCTGTGTTAGGCATCTTCCTGTCTTGGCGAAATGATTTCCCATGTCAGGTTAAGCTGCTCTTACAGGAGGCTAGACCTCCCTAGACCATACTTAGGGGTTTTGTATGACAATTCCCCCTTCCTTGGCCTAGCAGACGGTCCTGTGCTGGTAGACCTTAGACCGAAGAAATGATTTCTTCACTGCCTAAGGTCTCTGGCACGAGATTCTATTCTCCTGTGAGATGGTATCCTACGGACGCCCTCTCACTTGACTAACCCAACCTGGGGAAATGATTTCTCCTACCTGAGGTTACTCCATGAGACCAGAATCCCTTAGGTTAAGTAGTGCCTTCGGGCATTACCTTACCTGTAGGATACCTACCCCCTCCCCTCTATCTCTTCCGTGTTGAATGAACCAACACCCTCCTGGCTGTCGTTCTACATTGACCCTAAGGGTTATTGTAGGACTGGCCTGAGGTTCCCCGTCTGCCGCCGACCAAGCCGGCTGCCGGCGGGTACCCTCATATTCTTTAGAGCGTTCTTCAGTCCTCCCTTGGACTGCCTTCCATAGCCCTTATGTCTGGGATATGGTTGGGTGGAAGCCCGAATTTAATTCCCCCTTCCACTTGAACCCTCATTCTGGATGCAGGCCGGCAAGGCTGAGCCCTTGTCTTCCTCCATCCTCTCTTTTTCTCTTACTTTCATACTGGGCCATGTCAATTGTCTGCCGGCAGGCAGTTGCCCTGCCGCCGCTTACTGGGAACGTCGTTGATTGACAACCCAAAGACAATAGACATTCAGGGACCGACTGCCGGCTGCTGAGTTGCCTGCCGACAGCCGGCCACCCATACTGGTCATCTTCCGCCGACTGCCGCCGGGTCCTACTTGATGGAAGGATCCTCGGCTGCCGGCCGGCAGAGCCGCCGCCGCCGGTAGAGGCCGCCGGCAGCCGGCAGAGCCGTTGCCGGCGGTCTACCACCCAATTTTATGAAGACAATAATTGCCGGCAGGCCCGGCAGGTGCCGGCAGGCCCGGCAGGTGCCGGCAGGCCTGACAGGACTGGCAACTTGTTACCAAACAGTCAGTGCTGTAGCCCAAAGTTTTTCCAACCTACAAGGTGCTTCATGGGCAGCCTATTGTGAGACCATCACATATAAGAGAGCGATTCTCTCTTCCATTAATGGTTATTATCCATTATTGTCCTTAATCCCCAATATTAAAACTGGAAGATTGTGTCAAGAAGACACTTTATATCATAGGATATCATCTTCCCCTAAGAATTCCTAAGAATTCTACTTTCAATATTGGAGGAGGTCATAGCAATTGGCTGGACAGGAAACACATGTAGGTGTCTTTCCTCTTTATAGCTTACCCTATCCAAGCTAATAATAATTATATTATGTATGTTGAAATCTGAGAATTTCACCGAATAATTATATGCTTTTCTTTCTTTACAGGAGGAGCATCCCGAGTGCGGGAATAGTTTTTGCAGGGTCCGTATTAAGAACTTCTACGGCCACGACATGTGCAGGGCCGATGCTCGCTGCGCAGTCACCAAGGGGGCTCTCAAGTACTAGGACCCGCAGGTATGTACCGTTTGTGAAAAACTGGTAAGAGAGGCTTTTGACGATCAAAAGTCCACTGAGTCAAGGGACGCAGCAAGGGAAATGCTGCGGAAATGCGTTAGAGGCTTCCAGAAGAACAGTTCTGGCCCATACCTTCCTAACGAAAAGATGAGGGCTTGTCTTTTCCCTAGGGCATCTTCAGATGCGGTTATTCCCCAGGCTCAGCCTGAGATTCCCCTGGTTCAGATTCCGGTTGAATCTGAGTTTTCGGATGCCTTAGAGAGCATCCGATTAGAGGACAACATGTCAGTTGTCTCAGAGGAGACTGAGAACAATCTCCTAGTGCAGGAATTGGATCAGGCGGATGACGTTCCACCTGAGACAGAAACCGAGAAAGCCGAAACGATTTCGGTATCATCGGCCACAGTGAATGAGCCGGTGCCTTCGACCTCTTCCACTGCACCCCAACTAGATTCTATCACGAGTACGTTGCACTCGTTGCTGTCCATGGTGCAGGACATTCAAAAGAAATCGTCCGAGAAGGAGGCCTCTCTTCGGACTGAAATGCATCAGCTAGTTGCAACACGTTTGGCCCCGAAGAAGCTAAACGTTAAGGATCTCCCTGCCTTCTCTGACGTTAACCCCTGGAGGTACGCAGAGCACATGCCCATGTCGGGGAGGAAGATCTTCCTCTCAGAAAAACTGGGCACTGTCCCAGTGGAGGAAATTGAGTTCTGGCCCAGCAAAGGGGCCTACCCGGATTGCTATGTCCGTCTTAAGACGGAACCTGCATCCAAAGAGGAAACAGACCCGAAGGAAACTATTGTCCTTGAACTCTCTAAGGCTCAGGCCTTATATACTACCACCTTAAAGGAGAGGGCCTTTACTAGCTCTAAGGTGCCGGCTCTCAGCAAGAAGCACCCGTCCTTCAATGCTGACCCTAAATGTGCCTTTCCCTTTCTGGACAAAGGGCTTAAGGCAGCCTTAAAGGCAGTTGAGGCAGGGACACCGTGCCCTACACTGGAAGAATGTCGACCCTTCTCCCTTGCCTTCCCATCAGACGATGCGGACTGGAAGGATGTGCACAGCACCTTCACATTTGGGAAGCTGGAGGCAGATATTGCCGGACGACAGTTCGGCGAAGACCTCCCCAAGCTGTCGGACTTTCTCTTGCGTAGGGAACAGGAAACAAAAGAACGTCTTGCTGCTTCCTTGTCTCTGCAGACTGGCCTGGAGACAATGGCAAGCATCCCAGATACCCCGGACATGTACATGGTCTTCACCAAATCCCATTTGGCAACAGTAACCAAAGACCTGTACAACTTTATTAAAGCCCGAAGGGCTTGCAGAAAGTTCGTGTTCGCCTCGGCTGCAGTGAGACACGAACCAAGGAAGCTGATAGCTTCTAACATCTGGGGAAAAGACCTCTTCCCAATTGAAGTGTTCAAAGAGGTCGTGGACAAAGTCGCCACTGACAATAGAAACCTTCTCTCTAAATGGGGCTTGTCCTCTAAAAGAAAAACTTTAGCCGACGAGGGTCCCCAGCCGAAGAATAGACCAAAACGACCTAAAGTGCCCTCTCGGCCTAAGCAACAGCAACAGCTTCCCGTGGTCACGGTGTCCCAGACGGTGGCACAACCACCCACCACCTTCCCACTGGTGCCCCAAACACTGGCGACTCAGTCACCAGCGTTCACCCCAGTGTTTGAAAGGCAGTCTACGACCTTTCGGTCGAAGTCTCGAGGTTCCTTTCGAGGTTCCTCAGAGGTAGGGGCAGCAAGGGTGGACGTGGCCAAGGAGGTAAATCCTCCACCCAGCACTCAAAGTGAGATGCTACCGGTAGGAGGGAGACTCTTCTACTTCCGGGATCGTTGGACCTTCGATCCCTGGGCCCACAGCCTAATCAAGAACGAACTAGGGTGGAGTTGGAGCTCAACTCTACCAACCTTCCCTCAATTCTTCCAACACTCAACCCCCATATTGGAAGAATATGTTTAGGAACTCTTGAGCAAAAGAGTTATAAGGAAGGCGAAGTCTGTCAGATTCTAAGGAAGGCTATTTTGTGTTCCGAAGAAGGACTCGGAAAAGCTCAGAGTAATTCAGGACTTGTCACCACTCAACAAGTTCATAGTGAACTACAAGTTCAAAATGCTGATGCTTCAACACATCAGGACCCTGTTGCCCAAACGGGCATACACAGTCTCCATAGACATGACGGATGCGTACTGGCATGTTCTAATCAGCCGTCAAGTTTCCCTTTACCTGGGATTCAAACTACAAAGAAGACAGTATGTTTTCAGGCCATGCCCTTCGGACTGAACATAGCTCCAAGGGTATTCACCAAGCTTGCGAATGCAGTCATTCATCAACTACGCCTAAAAGGAATCCAGGTGGTAGCCTACCTGGACGACTGGCTGGTGTGGGCAGCATCCGAAGAAGAGTGCAGGTAAGCCTCCAAGGAAGTGATCCAGTTCCTGGAACACGGGATTCAAGATCAACTTAGAAAATCTCGACGGTCTCCAGCTCAAAAGTTTCAGTGGCTGGGCGTCCACTGGAATTTGCAGTCACACTGCCTTTCCATTCCATCAAAGAAAAGGAAAGAGATACCAGGATCTGTCAAAAGCCTTCTTTGGTCCACAAGGATATCAAGAAGGCAACAGGAGAGAGTGTTGGGGTCTCTCCAGTTCGCCTCAGTGACAGATTTAGTATTGAGAGCACAATTAAAAGATGCATCAGGAGTCTGGAGAAAATACGCATCAAACGCTCGAAGAGATCTACAAAGACCGATTCTAAATCATCTGCGATCCCTACTCAAGCCATGGTCGGAGGCCAAAAACCTAAAGAACAAGGTTCCCTTACAACCACCTCCACCGTCAGTCACCGTTCACACGGATGCCTCGAAAGAGGGGTGGGGAGGTCACTCTCATCATCGGAAAGTCCAAGGAACCTGGTCTCCCTTCTTCAAAACCTTCCACATCAATTTCCTGGAAGCCATGGCAGTTTTTCTTTCCCTAAAGAAACTGAAACTCCGCTGCTCAATCCACATCCGTCTGGTTCTAGACAGCGAAGTCATAATGAGATGCCTAAACCGACAGGGCTCGAGATCGCCTCACATAAACCAAGTGATACTAGCCATCCTCCGCCTAGCAGAGAAGAAGAGATGGCACTCGTCAGCAGTCCACCTTCAAGGGTTCCGCAATGTGACAGCGGACGCTCTATCCAGGACCAAACCGATAGAGTCAGAATGGTCCCTAGACGCAAGATCGTTCTCCTTCATCTTACGCAAAGTCCCAGGACTGCAGATTGACCTCTTCGCAACGAACGATAACAAGAAGCTACCCCGGTATGTAGCCCCGTACGAGGATCCTCTAGCGGAAGCGATGGATGCGATGTCCATAGATTGGAAGAGATGGTCCAAGATCTACCTATTCCCTCCAACCAACCTTCTGCTGAAAGTCCGCGACAAACTGAGATCCTTTCGGGGGACAGCAGCAATAGTGGCCCACAAGTGGCCCAACAGCGGAACGGAACTACGCCTGAAACTGATCCCGTTGCCGGACCCAGTTCTGACTCAGCAAGTGCAGAAATTGACTGTCTCAGCTTCATCAGTGAAAACCCAGAACCTTCATCTCATGATTTTCTCGCCTTAGCGCTCAGGAAACGGTTTGGGATTTCTAGGGACAGTATTAACTTCCTAGAAGAATACAAGTCAAAGTCAACAAGAAGACAATATGAGTCTTCCTGGAAGAAGTGGGTGGCCTTTGTCAAGGCGAAGAAACCTAAGGAGATTTCTACGGATTTCTGTTTGTCCTTCTTCATCCATCTTCATGAACAAGGTTTAGCAGCCAATACGATTACTACATGTAAATCTGCCTAGCCAGACCAATGCTTTATGCCTTCCAGGTAGACTTCCAACGAAATCTTCAACAAGATCCCTAAAGCCTGCGCTAAACTTCGGCCTGCAGCTCCTCCTAAGCCCATTTCATGGTATTTGGACAAAGTTCTTCATTTAGCATCAACCCTGAACAATGAGGATTGCTCACTGAAAGACTTGACTCTGAAGGTGATATTCTTATTTGCACTAGCCTCGGGAGCCAGAGTTAGCGAAACAGTGGCCCTCTCGAGGGATGATGGCCACATTCAGTTCACAGACGCCGGAGAACTGAACCTCTTTCCGGACCCGACGTTTCTCGCCAAGAATGAGCTGCCCTCTGAAGGAAGAAGCATCCCTCTACCCAGTGGAATGCCTAAAGGTCTATCTTCGTAGAACTTCAGACTTTAAGGGAGGTCAGCTTTTCAGGGGAGAGACTTCCGGTTCAACGTTATCCTTGAAACAGATAAGGGCGAAAATCACCTACTTTATTCGCAGAGCGGATCCAGACAGTACACCCGCAGGTCATGATCCGAGAAAAGTTGCCTCATCTCTGAATTTATTCCAGACGATATCGTTTGAAAACCTTCGTGCTTATACTGGATGGAAGTCCTCGAGGGTCTTCTTCAAACACTACGCGAAGCAATTACAAGAAATTAAATTTCATGTGGTGGCGGCGGGCAGTGTAATAAAACCTGCTGCTTGATTACTGCGAAGAACAGTGCACTATTTGGGACTTAAAGTGAGGGTGTACATGATAGACTCGTAAGGCATATCATGTTGAGTTTTATGTTCAAGTGATGACACTATATACTGTTCTTTCTACACAGGTGACATTAAGCATAATAGACTGACACAAGTGCCAGGCATTCTTATATGCACAGTGTTCCTAGTAACAACAGAATGTATAGTGAAATTTTTATATTTCCCTTAGAGTGGCTAATGTTTCCTTTTCAGGTGAACCCTATTTATTTCTGTTATTACTGTTTATGCTTTTATGCAGAATTATTCAGCATACATTGTAATTGAATACAACCATAATTTTTATTTTTATAATAAACAATAGAACGAATCTTTGCGTCTCTTTCGCCCCAAATATTCCAATGTATGTATAAGTCAAAGCATCCTTGACGCTTTTGATATTTAAGTAAATATCGGAACTAAGATTCATATTGTTCCAAGCAAACAGGTAAGATCTTATTGTACTAAAATGTTCATTTTACTGTTTAAGGTTTCCCACACGTATATATACCTGTCCGTCTCTTTATCGACAGACCTGGGAGGTACAGTAACTTATCCAGATCCATACCATCCTAATACAGACTATACTTTACGTATATGATGACACTAATATACAAACTGTTTGCTAGATTGTTCCTTGAACTCACAATCCTCGGGTTTTTTCCTCGAGTCTACGCAGACTTCCCTGAAGGGGGCAGGAAGCACTGACATATTTCATGGTCAGCTGATTGATGTATAACGGTAACATCAAGTGTCTCTAGGTCTAAAGTCCAAAAGGAAAGATTTAGCTCGAGATGAACGGCACTATTGAAAATCCACAGATACATTAATGCTCTGGTAAACTTCCATCACGACGACATGGCCTGAGCCCAAAAAACGGATTTTGAGCGAAGCGAAAAATCTATTTTTGGGTGAGGTAGCCATGTCGTCCTGATGGACCCACCCTCTTTTTAACAAAAGGATAATGAATCCCTCCCTATGGTACTGTATCTGCAACACCTACAAAGCTACAAAGAATGGCTCGGTGGCACCTCGCAGTGGCGATTTGGCGCACTATTTACAGTACAGTGGGAGTGTCGCCTCTTTAACGACTCTCCTTATTCTTGCCTCTCTTTCCCCTCGAAGTGAAAGCTCTATTGGGGGCGTAGATAGCCATGAGACGTGTCAAGAATACGTCCTCTGATATTACGCGATATTCCTTCGTACAATTTTAAGGGATATTCGCTCCAGGAGTTAAAATTCTGGATACCTTTGGTAAATTCTCTGGGATATATCACTGTAGTCAAATATACCTAGGAAGCTACCTTTGAAGGAACTTCCATCAGGACGACATGGCTACCTCACCCAAAAATAGATTTTTCGCTTCGCTCAAAATCCGTTTTATATCATTTACTTAACTGCCACTGAAACAGTTACATGTTATGCTTTGTCACTCTTTTGAATTTTTGTTTTTATTCGTCACTCTTTTGTTATGTCATTCTTTGGTTATGTCACTCTTTTATTACTCACCAGGATGGTGAAAGGTTAGATGTGATTGATTGGCATCTATATTTAGGAGTACCTATAATGGATGGTGATGGGATAAGAGAAATATAAAGATACAAAGATACCAGACTTGAAATGTCTGGGAAGCCAATGTGTGAATGCATGGAGGGATTCTTGCGTTCTGCCTTCCGTATGAAAGGGAATATCAAATGCTAAAAGTAAATAAGAATAGGTATTTTTAATACATTACTATTATTATTATCACTAGCTAAGCTACAAACCTTGTTGGAAAAGCTCCGAGAGGGATAACTAGCCCAGTGAGGAAAGGAAATAAGGAAATAAATAAACGATATAAGAAGTAATGAACAATTAAAATAAAATATTTAAAAAAAAATAACAACATTAAGACAGATATTTCATACATAAACAATAAAACGACTTATGTCAGCCTGTTGAACATAAAAACATTTGCTTGCAAGTTTGAACTTCAGAAGTTCCACTGATTCAATTAGGAAGATCATTCCACAACTTAGTCATAGCAGGAATAAAACTTCTAGAATACTGTGTAGTATTGAACCTCATGATGGAGAAAGCCAGACTATTAGAATTAACTGCATGCCTACTATTACGAACAAGATGGAGCTGTCCAGGAAGATCTGAATGTAAAGGATGGTCAGAATTATAAGAACTGATTGAACAATGGTGCCAGAGATTGATATCTAGATCAGGAATAAGAAATTTATTGGACCATAAGTTCCCGTCTAACAAATTAAGATGAGAATCAGCAGCTGAAGACCAAACTGGAAAACAATACTCAAAACCAGGTAAAATGAAATAATTAAAACACACTTCTTCAGAATAGATTGATCACCGAAAATCTTAAAAGACTTTCTTAATAAGCCAATTTTGGGGCAATTGAAGAAGACAGATCTTATGTGTTTCTCAAAAGTAAATTTGCTGTCGAGAATCACACCTAAAATTTTAAAAGAGTCATACAGAGTTGAAGAAACATTATCAGTGCTGAGATCTGGATGTTGAGGAGCCACTGTCCTTGACCTACTTATAATCATACTGAGTTTTCTTAGGATTCAACTTTATACCCCATAATTTGCACCATGAGCTAATTTTAGTTAGATCTCTATTAAGGGATTCAGACCTACATTCATGAAATGAAATTGCTGCAAAGAGAGTCTCATTATCAGTACATGCAACATGCTTGTTTTCTAGGCCAAAACAAATTTCATGTGTATATAGTATGAAAATTAATGGGTCAAGAACACTACCCTGCGGAACACCAGATATCACATTTCTATACTCACTATGGTGCCCATCAACAACAACTCTTTACGATCTATTTCTTAGAAATTAAATAATGATGCTAAGAAAAGACCCACCCACTCCCAACTGTTTGAGTTTGAAAACAAGGGCATCTTGATTAACACGATCAAAGGTAGCACTAAAATCAAGGCAAATCATGCCAACTTCTTGACTACAATCAAGGGTTTTCTGTACAGCTTTGGAGATTGTATGAAGGGCATTGCATGCTCCAAGGCCTTTACGAAAACCAAATTGTAAGCTAGGGAACAGATGATTACCTTTAGCAAACCTATCAAAACATTTTGCCAAAAGACGTTCAAAAACTTTAGATAATATGGTAGTTATGGAAATTGGGCGGTAATTGGTTGGACTTGAGGTACAGCAAACACATTTACATAGTAGACTAACATTACCAATGTTGCATATGAACATTTATATATCTTAGAAATATATAGATAAAGTAAAAGTTGCAAAAGGGTGTAGTTGAAAGAAGAGATCAGATTATTTCATAATGATCATATACAAAAAAAAAAAAATGTAAAGGATAATCGGTTTGTAGTAAAGAATTATAGTACAGATTTTTCAGAGGGGAGGATAAGAGAAAGACTTAAAATGAATGGTGCAAAAGATTAATAGTAAGAGAGTACCTTAAGATCAAAAAAGCACAAGACTGCATGCAAAGTAGAGGTGATTGGTAAAGTGTGTTCATGCTTAATTAGACAATGCAATGCTGGTAAATCATTAATAGCATATCTAGCAGCTAATTTTAAGACATTTCTGTCCACGAAGTTCAACCAAGACTCAACAGATTAGGTATATCTATGGCAGTGACATAGTATATATATATATATATATATATATATATATATATATATATATATATATATATATATATATATATATATATATATATATATATATATATATAGATAGATATATTGCTACGACCCTTGTCGGGCCGTGGTGCAAGTTCTTATTGCACAATAAGAGAGGTCAGTGTTTACAAAAATACCCAGTGGTAAAATGGTCAGCGGGAACGAAAACACTTGGGAAAACTTAACAATATTTATTAACAACAATTTTTAAAACAGTCAACCTTGTGACTACCTAACAATTTTAACAATTAACAACTAACTATTAACAACTATCAACTAACAATTAACAATTAACAATTAACAAAATTCCCTACCGGGAAACACCACACTCTCAACGAGAGAGAGAGAGAGTCAAACATTTAAATAATTAACCACAAGAAAAAATATAAAAATATGTATTCTCACATTCTTTGGGGCTGGATAAAATCACCCCCTACTCCAACCAAAGTAGCGACTTCCCAAACACTCAGCTCCTATAGGACTCCTCATCAAAAGGGAGGGAAATGGAGCCCCAACCCAAGAAATAGGTACACAATATCTCCTACCTAGCAACTGCCTCCCTACATGCCACCACGAGCTTCAAAGCTCCCGCAACAGCCTATGTCGAGGATGCGTTGACGGTGGTGTCTCTCCCATGTCCACCTTGAAGTCGGGATTCCTACTTCGGCGCTGCGGACCGCAGAAGAGAACACACAGGAATTGCAAATCACCGCAGGTGGCAAAAATGAACCTGCTAAAAGCTGTCAAACGTTGGTTTCACAATCCTCAGAAAAGCTCACTTAAGCCAGCTGCTGCAGTAGGTCTGGAGAGATTCGAGCTCGAACTGTGTCTTCAAACAATCGAGTTCCTTGCACGTAGACACAGGTGTCTCTTCTCACCAAGGACTCGAAAAACACAGAAAAGAAACAAGCATTAAACTAGACACTTATAAATCTTTAAGCGACCGGGGAGAAGGTTAAAACAGCACTTCAAAAGAAGAAAAATTAAATTTACAATTGAATCCTTATTAACTAATTCTTATGCTAATTTTACATAAAACAAAAATGTAGTAACAAGGCTGACGTATACAAAAGCAAATATTACGTTAATACATAATATATATATATATATATATATATATATATATATATATATATATATATATATATATATATATATATATATATATATATATATATATATATATATACACAAATATATACATATATATATGTGTGTGTAGGTGTGTGTGTATATGTGTATGTGTGTTTGATGTCTCACCAGGTAAATCTTGAAATGCAGTGAGCACTTAAGTTCCGACTTTGGTTAGAGTCTCTGCTGCCATGATTAGTAGCGACCTTGTCTTTCATTTGAAGAGACTAGGGTTCGATCCCAACACGAGGTAGGAATTTAAACTATTTGAGCATTATATATATATATATATATATATATGAATATGTATATATACATATATATATATATATATATATATATATATATATATATATATATATATATATATATATATATATATGTATATATATTATTACGAAGCTTGTCTAACATTGAGTAAATATTTTATTTATATATTTCACATGTGTATTTAAAAGGTGTATAGCCAGCTCATAAGGTGAGTTTCTTTCATTATTATTATCATTATTATTATTATTATTACTACTTGGTAGGCTATAGCCCTAGATAGAAAAGCAGGATGCTATAAGCCCAGGGGCTTCAACAGGGAAAATAGCCCAGTGAAGAAAGGAAACAAGGAAAAATAAAATATCTTCAGAACAGTAGCAACACCAAAATAAATATTTCCTATATAACCTATAAAATTTTTTAACAAAACAAGAGTAAGAGACATAAGATAGAATAGTGTGCCAGGGTGTACCCTCAAGCAAGAGAACTCTAACCCAAGACAGTGGAAGGCCATGGTACAGAGGCTATGGCACTATCATAGACCAGAAAACAAAGGTTTGATTTTGAAGTGTCCTTCTCCTAGAAGAGCTGCTTACCATAGCTAAAGAGTCTCTTCTACCCCTGCTTGGTACTCTCAGTGTTGTCAGGTTTATGAGGACAGAGGAGAATATGTAAATAAAAGGCCAGACTATTCGGTGTATGTGTAGGCAAAGGGAAAATGAACCGTAATCAGAGAGAAGGATCCAATGTAGTACTGCCTAGCCAGTCAAAGGACACCATAACACTCTAGTGGTAGCATTTTATTGGGTGGCTGGTGCCCTGACCAACCTACTGCGTCTTGTATGAATAAGTCTTGCATGTAAATTACGTACGACTTTCATCGTTATTTTCTTTGTATTCTTTTTTCAAGTCAATATATGTAAATTTACGTTATTTTTAAGAAGTTACTTTTTATTTCACATATTTTGTTACGAAGTCTTACGTAATCTTGATTAATTATGCAGTAAGAAGTATATAAGGTATGAACGAGGGCTTATGTAATTTTTTTTTCATGTTTTCATGAGGTGTTGCGTCATGGTTTTGAGAGAATATGCATTTCTTATATTTGCCTCATGTTTTGTTAGGTTCTCGAAAACCCCAGCGACAGATTTTATCTTTTTCTTAATGTTTGAGGACTGGGGTGGGTGGAACTGTTGAGAGTGAGTTGCCTTGCAAGCAAGGTTCGTTCCCCTGAATGTTTGTCGTCGCTAGGCGCTGGCCCCCAAGCCACGAGAATAATCTATTTAGAAGGATCTAGAATAACTAACTCAATATATATGTGTTATAGGGCTGCATAGGGCAGAAGAGAAACAGCCTGTCCTGTGAAATGGCCAAAGTTCATCCTCTCTCTCTCAAGTGCCTCAAGTTTATATCGTGTGTAGTGTGTTAAAACGTTACGGAAGACATTAAAGGTGATTTCAATTTATTGTCATTATGCGTGCTGGTGTTATATAAATTTTTGTAACTGGCCCTATGAAAATAAGATACGTGAAGTGTATTTATTTTGGCTTTACTTCGTGTGAGCTAAAACTTGTAAATTTATCAATGACTCTATGTAATTTCTTTAAGAGTTTAATCCTTAGTGTTAAAGGTTATCTATTTTCATTAGTTATCAAGACTAAATATTGGAATAAAATGTATAAAGTGTAAGCATTCTTTTTGTCTTAATCCAAGTTTTGCTCAGACTTAATATTTCAAGTGATTTATTCTTTTTTATGTAAATTCTTTCAAAGTGTTGTAATTTTATAAAATTTATTTATTTTTGTAAAGAGTGTATCATTTCGATCACCAGTGTTTGTTACAGTACTCTCTCGTATCCCTGTTAAAGAATCAAAGTAAGAGGTTATTTTGAATACTCTAGTTCTTAGTAATAATTACCCTTTTGTTTTGAGTGTACTTAAGATTTCATGTGGGACTCGAGAGGTTATTTAGCTTGCAAGCTGTAATATATATACTATACATTATTATTATTATTATTATTATTATCATTATTATTATTAATTGCTAAGCTATAACCATAGTTGGAAAAGCAGGATGCTATAAGCCCAGGGGCACCAACAGGGAAAATAGCCCTGTGAGGAAAGGAAGCAAGGAAAAATAAAATATTTTAAGAACAGAAACAACATTAGAATAAATATTTCATATATAAACTTTAAATTATTTAACAAAACAAAAGGAAGAGGAATTAGATAGAATAGTGTGCCCTAGTGTACCCTCAAGCAAGAGAACTCTAACCCAAGACAGTGGAAGACCATGGTACAGAGGCTATGGCACTACCCAAGACTAGAGAACAATGGTTTGATTTTGGAGTGTCCTTCTCCTAGAAGAGCTGCTTACCATAGCTATAGAGTCTCATCTACCCTTACCAAGAGGAAAGTATCCATTGAACAATTACAGTGCCGTAGTTAATCCCTCGGGTGAAGAGGAATTGTTTGGTAATCTCAGTGTTGTCAGGTGTATGACAGAGGAGAGTCTGTAAAGAATAGGCCAGACTATTCGGTGTATGAGTAGGCAAAGGGATAGAACCGTAACCAGAAAGAAGTATCCAATGTAGTACTGTCTGGCCAGTCAAAGGACCCCATAACTCTCTAGCGGTAGTATCTCAACGGGTGGGTGGTGGCCTGACCAACCTACTACCTTATATATATATATATATATATATATATATATATATATATATATATATATATATATATATATATATATATATATATATATATATATATATGGGTTCCCAGACCACGGGACCATGATAATAACCATTTCACGTTGAGGCAAATTAGTGAGAGATCAATTAAATTAATGGTTCCTATGTGCTCCCTTTATCAAAACCAAATTTTTTAGACAGTTATGGATTCAATTGTGTACTGGTGTTTCTTTTTAGAGGCTCTTGATATTAAGAAAAAACTGTTAAATTGTCGGGAGAATACGTGGCCCATGCCTTAACATTAATCCACTAAGAGACTTTATTTAGACTTAACATATTTATGGGACACATCTTGAATAATAATATTTAATTGGTTAACAAGAATAGTCAACAAATTATATTTCTTCGGCTTCTGATCATCTTTGGGAACTATGGTTTACCTCACAGCCATCATTATTTTATCACAATATTCAACCTTTTCAGTTTTGTAATGTTTTGTACTTTCTTTGTGCTAGTCCTTATATCTGGGTAAAGTGATATATATTGAGCTAAGATTTACATACGATGCCTCTTTCTCGCTTCTGTAGGTGACAGAGAGTATTCCAGAACAGGTTTTCTTACTGATTGGAAAACACCATTGCGCTAGATGATGCCTTGATATTTCATCTGTATGCTTCTCTTCTTGTTATTTTCTACAATTGTGTCACAATACATTTAGGTTGACGAATGCTGTATTTCTATTTAGAATGAGTTTTTGATATTTTCCACTTAAACTCTCTATGAAGCAACTGAATTCAGTTCTCGAGTATGTACTCTCTCTCTCTCTCTCTCTCTCTCTCTCTCTCTCTCTCTCTCTCTCTCTCTCTCTCTCTCTCTCTCTCTCTCGTATCTGTGTCTGCGTCTTCTTCAATTGCACAAAATAATAGCTTTTTGAGAAAGCCTTGAAAGATTTTCGGTGATCAATCTATTCTGAATAAATGTTTTAATTATATCATTCTACCTTATTTCGAGTATTTTTTTATTGTCTACTAAATTTCTTATTCTGATTTAGATATTATTCTCTGGCACCGTCGTTCAATTAGTTCGTTATGCATGTTGCATACGATTTTTCATAATTTTGACCATTTTATATTCAGATCTTCCGGGACAGTACCATCCTGTTCGTGACACTAAAATCTGTTTCATCTTAGCTGGCAAATAGAGCCGAATCATGGTTTGAAAGTTCATCGGAGATTGGCTGTTGGAACAGGCCGCAGTGGGACTATTGGGCGCAGCCAGTTGGGCACGACCGTTTTGGTGCCACCTGACAGTTGGGCACGGCTGTTTGGGCGCCATTTGATTTGAAGCCAGAAAAACATTAGGAAAAAATTGTTTATAAATTCATTCAAAACTTGAAAAGTAGAAATAATTTGTTGATAAATTCATAATTATTCAAAACTTTAAAACTTTTATTCAGTAGTAAAAATAATTTGTTAAGTTCATAATAACTCAAAACTAATACTTTTATTGAAAAGTAAAAATTGGTGCTGTTTGGTATGCGATCTCAAAGTCGTGCTTTTGCTTTGGTATGTGATCTCACCTGATAGTAGCGATCTCACTTCACTTCACGGCGAAGCAAGAACCATTAGATTTTCTAAAAAGAATATATACTGGGAATAATTATCTAAGAAATAATAATCAATCATTACGCCATAAATGAGATCACATAACAAATCAGCACCTAAAATTTTTTTGATAAATTCATAATCATTCAAAACTAAAACTTTTTATTGGAAAGTAAAAATAATTTGTTGATAAATTCATAATCATTCAAAACTTTTATTGAAAAGTAAAAATAATTTGTTGATAAATTCATAATCATTCAAAACTTTTATTGAAAAATAAAAATAATTTGTTGATAAATTCATAATCATTCAAAACTTTTATTGAAAAGTGAAAATAATTTGTTGATAAATTCATAATCATTCAAAACTTTTATTGAAAAGTGAAAATAATTTGTTGATAAATTCATAATCATTCAAAACTTTTATTGAAAAGTAAAAGCAGACTCATGAAATCGTGAAACCATACACTAAAAAACTAGAAACTGTTTATTTAGTTCATTAGGTTTCGTTGGCAGGGACAAAAGCGACTGAGAAAACAACTAAACGAGGAGAGAGCCACTTTTCCTCTTTCTAAGTGTCCATTATCTTTCAATTTATAGCTGATATATTGTAATTCTTTTCCATCCATACAGACTAATTTATATATCGACGAATTTTTGTAAGATTTATAAATGAAGTTGGATTTTTAAATAAAACAAATGTTTTAGTACCGAAACGGCCGTTGCCAGATAGGATGGGGCCAAATCAGCTGGCGCCCAAACGGCTGCGCCCTACCGCTGACCGACCTTAAGGCAAAACATTGCATTTGTCCTCGGTACATGGTGTTCATTTTTACTTTTTACCTCACTTAGTTTGCATAATATCTACCTGAGTCTTTGGTCACACACAGATTAAACGGAGATGATGAATATTATCCTGAAAAATAACTTCCGTATCTTAAAAAAATATACAAAAATATACAAGTTGAAGAGAACGAGCTCTGAAAAACTTTATACAGCTTTTTTATATGCCGTTTTTTACCTAAAAATGTTGTGCAAACGTACATGAAAATAGGTGGATTTTGTAGATGGAAAAATCCTCTTGATTATCATAAAAGTAAAAAATAATGCAAGGAAGGAAAATCTGAACCAACAGCCAATCAGCGACGAACTTTCAAACCGCGGTTCAGCTCCAGCTAGCAGCTAAGATGAAACAGACTATAGTTATGCAGTTAATTCCGATAGTCAGGCTTTCTCCATCATGAGGTTCAATACTACATAGTATTCTAGAAGCTTTATTCCAGCTGTGACTAAGTTGTGGAATGATCTTCCTAATCGGGTAGTTGAATCGGTAGAACTTCAAAAGTTCAAAGTGAAACAAATGTTTTTATGTTGAACAGGCTGACATAAGTCTCTTTTTTTATATTTTTCATATTAAATATCTGTTTTAATTTTGTTACTGTTCTTAAAATATTCTATTTCAATTGTTTCTTACTTCCCATATAGTTTATTTACTTCCATATATCCTTTCCTCACTGGGCTTTTGTTCCGTGTTGGGCTTATAGCGTCTTGCTTTTCCAACTAGTATTGTAGCTTAGTTAACAATAATAATAATAATAATAATAATAATAATAATATCCTATGAAAATTTGTACAATATCATTCTCTTGCTTGAGGGATTCCAAGTTTTATTTCACTGGATCGAAAATTTTTCAGGAAAATAGTGTTTCCTTTCAAGTTTAGTAATAAAATGATAGAGAAACTGAGATCCTACATTTTTTTCTATTGCACTGTTAACAACAAGTATAGTCATCAAAATATATTTGCTTAAGATGTAAAACTATACAAGATTCCCAACATAATTTCTTTCGGTGGTTATAAAAAATATAGATGCAATGACTTTACTAAAGATAATAAATTCTGAAGCATATTTAGTTTATCGAGGGTCATTTTCCATTCGTGTAATTGAACATTACTCTAAGTCTAAACTATTGCTGTATGATGAAGATTATCTTAAAGATATTTAGAGTAAAACATATTCTTTTTATTTTATTCATTGTATTTTACATCATGCTGTAACACCTTGAGAATCTGAATTTTTCACTATTACATATTGCTGTATATTTCTTTTACTTGCTATGAATCGTTCTCATAACACCATAACTATGTCCCTTGACTTGTGCACATTAAAAAGATTCTTTAAACTTATCGTCGGCATCTTTATTATTATTATTATTATTATTATTATTATTATTATTATTATTATTATTATTATTATTATTATTATTGATCAACATTTATGACTTCCGATAGAGATATTTTGGTAAAGAATGAAATAAAAAAAAATATGGTAACACTTAATATCAGAAACAAAATATTAAACAATAAAGCTTTGAATTTTGTTATTTCATATACAGTAGGTGTGGTCGGTTCAGCAGTAAATCAATAATAGCCTAGAGTCAACGTCCGAAAAAAAGACTTATTCTTTCCGGACACTAACCAAGCCTGTTTTCCGGAGAGAACAGCCAGATGACGCCTTGTACTAAACATTTAAAATGCCGGGGAAGATTACGGAAGAGGTGATGAACAGGTGTGCAAGCCCTCGTTACCTTATGTTATGCTTTGCTGATTCCAGATGACTCCTTGCGGACATGTGTATGCACGTGTGTGTGTGTGTGTGTGTGTGTGTGTGTGTGCGTAATTGCGCTGTACAATACAGCCTGTCTGTTTGGGCGAAACAGTTATTACCATACTCAGTTGCTGCAGTTGTAAGTTTTGCAACTGTTTCAGATCTTGCCGTCAGATGTCCGTTGGAGCCTCAAAAAGAGGTTCGCTTGTACGCGCACGTCTGCGTTACAATTAGCGGTCGCAGTATTTGCCGAGCAAAGTGCCGTTTTCCCTGAGTTTTTAAATGAAAGAAAAAGGAAACGAGTTTCAAGATTTCACAAGAAAGTGGCAGAGATTTTGGTAGTGAGGTTTACTTTATATGGTTTAAGCTAGATAATAGGTAGGCCTACTCTTACGGAAACAAGTAGTTATGCTAATGCAGATTCGGTTCCCGACCATCATCATTTCAATTTACCTGTGCTTATTACTGGATATATATATATATATATATATATATATATATATATATATATATATATATATATATATATATATATATATATATATATATATATATATATATATATATACGCAAATTGAGAGGCTATATTCTGAGAATAATTTTTCTTTGTCTATGGAAACTTCTCTCTCTCTCTCTCTCTCTCTCTCTCTCTCTCTCTCTCTCTCTCTCTCTCTCTCTCTCTCTCTCTCGAGCTTTGAAAAGACGGGGCAGCTGTACCGATAACTGACAGCAGCGCAATTTGTGCTGCTGATTGTCTGAGGGAACAAAGCCCAGCCACAAATCGAACTTCATCAGCCGGCGAAATGACTGCCACAATTAGTTAGTTTTCTTCTCAAGACACAAAAAGTTTTTATTAAAAATCTGTTTTTCATGGTTTCTCTGAAACTGGCCACTTAGCAGGATGTGTCAGTAGGCTTAAATTACGTTCATGTGTAAAACAAAAAGTAAGGTCCAATTTAGAAACAAATGATTTTAGACATATTTCATGAATGATTGTATAATGAGCAGTTTTTATACACAGTACTTGCGTTCACAAGATTGTAAATAAATGATTATACCATGTTTATGTCCATAATATGATTGGATGTCTTCGATCATTTACATTAAACTGTACTTGATATGTAAAAGTTCATAGCTAAATGTCTAATATGTACTTTTTTCGTAACAAAGGATTGCAATACCATTGCCTATGTCATAGTTGAAAGCATTCAAGTTCTATTGATATTTTAAGATCAACCCTTAGGTTCGAACTAATTAATTTTCATTGATCCGATTTCAGTATAAAGTGTTAGTTTACTGTGTCCTGGAGGTAAAGAGCTTGGTAAAGCATGCTCAGGGAGAATCAGTATAGGTAAATAAATCTCACATCGTTTGGGTTACTCATAAGGATATTATAAGGTGAATGATTCCGCAATGCACTAGGGTTAACTTTTGGTGTAAGAATTCCTAAGTACGTGAATATTGAGCCAAGTCTCACTCCTGGATTAAAAATTCGCTTAAACCTTATTCTGTCCAAGGTTTAATACCCCTTTTGTGCTTTGGAAGGTCACGCTGCAGGCGAGTGAGCTTTTTGCCCTACACGCGGGTCGGCTTCACAAATCCGGGAATAGGGACATCCGACATCTACTAATCACCATACCCTTAAATACTAATATGGAGCATATCCCTATGGCCCATATGCAAAGGAAATCATTGTTAATGTTAGTGTGGTGAGGTCCACCAAAATGATAGATAGTTATAACACTTTCAAAGGTTGTTCATTTCTTCACTCCAGTAAAATGATCAGTATACATTCAGCATATGCTAACCATATTTGCATCCTAAAATTATTTCTCATCATATTATGTCTGCTTACATAAAGTCTTTGTTTTGATATCCTAACCATAATTGGCTCAGTAAAGTAAATAATAAATATTTGTACTATACAGTATATACTCGTACATGTAATCATAAACACTTATGATAATTTATGAGCATACACTATCTATCTATTTATCTATCTATCTATCCATCTATCTATCTATCTATATATATATATATATATATATATATATATATATATATATATATATATATATATATATATATATATATATATATATTCAAAGAAGCCATATATTTTAATACCTTAATGTCTGGATTTTCTCTTATACCGCCGGATCAGAGACCAAAGGGGGATTCAACTCAAAGACAGTGACATAGCATTTAGCTCTCTCCGGTGGCTAAATGATAAGTTACTTTCAAACACCGTATTCTCTAATTTATACATGTAAAATTCAGTCAGTGCAGGGACTAAGGAACTTCCCATATTTACTGTACACCTTCACACTGCAAGTACAAGTCACCATTAATACATTATTACTTCTAATAGATGTCTTCGCCGTGCAGAGTTCTAAAAGAGCTTTTAGAGTAGCAGGGGGGATCTCAGGAGGAGCTAGTTTAGGGTGATGGTACACATTCTTCATGATTATTTTGATGGTGTCTTTAACAGGAAAATTAATAAGAAGGCTTTCTAAGTTTAATGATACTAATTTACCCTAAGGTGTTCTGTCTTTCAATACCCTTACAAATTCATAAGTCGAATCAACTGTGTAATTTTAGGGATGCTATAAGCCCAAGGGCTTCAAAAGGGAAAATAGCCCAGTGAGGAAAAGAAATAAGGAAATAAACTACAAGAGATGTTTAATAATAATAACATCAAAATAGATATTTCATATATAAACTATAAAAACCTCAATACATACAATCATACTTTGAGTTACATTCGGATTTAACTTCATGCGCCACAATTTGCACCATGCCCCGCTTTAAGCTAGATCTCCTTCAAGGCATTCAGCCACCCCAGATCTATATTCAGGAGATGAAATTGGTGCAAAAAGAGTAGCATCATCTGCAAATGCAACGAGCTTGTTTCTAACACTAAACTTCATGTCATGTGTATATAGTATGATAAGTAATGGGCCAAGAACACTACCCTGAGGAACACCAGATATCTAATTCCTATACTCACTATGGTACCCAAAAACAACAACTCCTTGCGTCCTATTACTTAGAAATTCAGTAATGTTGCTAAGAAAAGACCCACCCACTCCCAACTGTTTAAGTTTGAAAACAAGGGCTTCATGATTAACACGGTCAAAGGCAGAACTTGAATCAAGGCCAATCATATGAACATTCTGATCACAAACAAGAGATTTCTGTATAGCATTGGAGATTGTAATAAGGGCATCACATGCTCCAAGGCCTTTACGAAAGCAAACTTGCAAACTAGGGAACAGATGATTGCCTTCCGCAAACATATTCAGACGTTTTGCCAAAAGACTTTCAAAAACTTTAGATAATAATGGAGTTATGGAAATTGGGTGGTAATCAATTGGACTTGAGCTATCACAAACACATTTACGTAATGGAGTAACATTCCCAATTCTACAACGGTTGCTAAAAGTTGTATTGCTAAATATATATTTACTGTACTTTGTAAATTTTTTCTTCTTTAATTTGTCTAAATTTTACCCTCGATAAAGCAGTGTTTGTGCATGAGTAGGTATGTTAACATAAAATCTCAAGAAATAATGAACAATATTTAATTAAAACAATGCAAATTGCGAGTCGAGATATAAAATGAATTTAATTGTCTTTATTAAAATGTTATCATGAGGACAAGTCCTACTGATAAATATTTCTGTCAAGTTTGGTTCCATTTAATTTTATTGTTTTTTTATGTTAAGGTAGATTCGATAAGTAGTAGGTTGGCCAGGTCACCGCGAGAGAGTTATTGAATCTTTTGACTGACCAGATAGTAATATATTAGATCCCTCTCTCCATGGTTACCGCTCATTTTTCTTTGTTACACGTACGAATAATCTTGTCTATTCTTTACACATTCTGGTCTTTCCTCATACACCTGACAATACTGATATTACTATAATTCTTTTTTGCTCAAGGGGCTAATTACTGTACTCTAATTGTTCATTGGCTACTTTCCTCCACCTTGCACTCTTCACACATCCAGCGGGATCTATGGATGTGGCGTGCAACAGAACAGTACTTGCATGTGTGCCTCATAGTGACATGCTTTGGCATGTGTAGGGTAGTGGCATTCTTGCGTGTCTCTACACTTGGCAAACCTGCCCGTTGGCCTCTTTTTAACAAAGAGAAATCTCTAGTGCCAAGAGAATTCCTGGTGATTTTTAAGGTTAGATTTCTTGAAGCTTCTGAGCCAGTTGGAGATATCGAGACGGAAGTCCTTGAGGAGCTTTGGGTTAGTATGCAAAGCCAAGCAATCCCTCTTATACAAAATCCAAGTGTTGCAGATGATCAAATCAAGGAGGTAAGCAAAGAGCCTCATGTAGCACCTCTTTGCTTTGAAGGGGGTCTTGTAGAGGTGTTTCAAAATGTCACTTTTGTTAATGCCACCCATGTGGTTGTTGTACATCTGGATGACAGATGGGCAAGGAATGGGAACCTGCTTCTTGAGTGCCCTGTCGTACTGCTCCACTGTACCCATGGGCTCAACACCAACATCAGTGGACAAGATTGTCACAACACTGTTGTCCTTCCATCTTCACAGACTTCAGGGGAGGATGACCAACTCTGTTTTCCCTGGCAGTGCCCACATACTGGCATCAATACTGCGATCTCAGGTACTTGGCCAACCCCATACTGGTAAAGTAGTCGTCTGCATACACTGCTGATTTTGATTAAGGCGACCACAAACTTTTAATTCACAGACATGGCTTTCTGCTCTACAGATAGCAGAGTAGGCTCACAAAGTTTGTCTCCTCTTGGTACATAAGAATATCGTGCACAAATCCACCCACGCTGGAGCGGTAGAATAACTTGTCAGGCTTCTTGGCTACATACCAGCGAAGGTTACCAGCGCTTGTGCCCTTATAAGCGACCATCACTTCATCAATGGAGTGGATAGGAGTCCTGGGAACTTTCAGGAACTCTCAGGTGACCTTGGTGAAGGGGACTCTCACCTTGAAGAACCGATCTTGGGAGGTGCTGCCTGGTCACTGTCGTTGAAGTGAAGGGAAGATCGAGTTGACTTGAAGTGGTTCCTGGACATAAAGTCTGCAACTTGCAACTTGAGGAATCCTGGTCTTCACGGCCCAGAAATCGACTATGCTAGGGAGAGGAACCAGGCCTATGTACACGATGATGCCAAGGAAAACCATGAGATCCTCTTCTGACATGTGGAAGTTGCTGCCTACATCCTTCTGTCTTGAATACAGGTTGAATTGGAACACAATGTGTTCCCTCAATTCAGCTGTGAAGAACTGTGTTGTGTATTATTATAATAATGTACTGTATTTCCTTAAATGTTACGTGTATTGAGCGCAACATTGCATCATATTGCATTGATAAAACATGTTAGACATTGTACATAACTGAAATGATGTATTTTGATATTAGGATTCAAGCATTTATTAATTACCTCAAAGAGGATGTGATTCTTTCTACTTTTGTACTGCAGTAGGATTTAAGTCTTTTGAGAGCGATGCTCTTATGTTTCATATGTTTATTTTGGTTTTTTATATTGTTTATGAGACGCTCGGCGCTCAGTTGGGAGTTGGTTGTTAGAAGCCCAGAGTCACAGGGCAATGTAATCACAAGTCCATTAGATGTATTTTAAGAATATCAACGTATCATTAAACCCCACCGAGAAAAATTGGCGACATCGGAAGGGACAAACAACATCACTAATTCATGGATAATTACTAATAATTATTCACTCATTTTCAGATGAGTAATATGCTGAAATAACCTAATAAACTGGGAGGAATATTCATAAGGTTCCCTCAAAAATTCCGGCTGTAGATGAATGAGGTTGGGCAGGGCTTGGATATCAATGTTGTCCTTTTTCCATTCATCAGCACGAGGCCTCTTAGGCTCAACCTCAGCTTCCTCTTCCACAGGTATCTCCTGGGGGACAAAGACATTGACCTTGCTAGCTGAAACAAGAATAAAGTAACATTAATGAAACAGTATATAAATCATGTGTTCTTGTGTGTGCATGCATGTGTGCTTGTGTGTCCATGCGTGTGTGCATGTGTGTGTGCATGCATGTGTGCTTGTGTGTGCATGCATGTATGCTTGCGTGTGTGCATGCAACCTGTGTGTGCATGTGTATGTCAGTGAGTATGCAAGTAAACAAATAAGTGTTAAAAATACCCATTGTTTGAAAACCATTTAAAGAGCAACAAAATTTAAAGAACCCTTTTAACAACGAGACTTTTAAAAACAATTTTTAAAACAAATTTTTTTTTCTCTCTCTCTCTCTCTCTCTCTCTCTCTCTCTCTCTCTCTCTCTCTCTCTCTCTCTCTCTCTCTCAGGATGTTTCATACTAACCTCTAAAGGTAGGAGGGTCAAAGGCATCCTCCTGAGTAAGGCCTTCGTCAGGAACATAGGTAGGGTCATCGTCATCACTGTCAACGTCCAAAGGGCTCACGTCAACATCACTTCCTTCAGCACCCTCAGGGGCTACCGATGGTGTATGATCCTGAGTCTCCTATGCAGCATTGCGGTGCCCATAAAACATACGGCTGTCAAACTGCAAAAACAAAAAAAAAGAATTTAAATTCATGTAATGAAAAAAAATGTAACTTTGCCTGACAAAGACCTATCGTTCAATCCCTTGTAAGGTAATAATCTATATGCACATGAACATAACATCTCTAAATAATCATTATTATTTCTAGAAATAATGTTAAAAATATTCACAAATGTCTAAAACAAGCACCAAACAAAATTTGTTAGGTGTCGTATTCTGTTGGCTGGTTTAACCGTTACGGTCCAAAAGGTTCCACGTGGGATGAGCGTGGTCCATCTAAGCTCGACCGATGTATTCCGCATGGGATCTATACTTCTTTCATTAGTCACTACGACACTTCAGTAACAGTAAAGCATTTCAAATCCACATCAAAAGGTAAGCATATCACTAGGCTTCACTATCTCACAGCCACTGTGTACTTACCATGATTACGAAGGTTGGGGGAGGGGCAAATTTTTGGAGGTAGCTGCAACAGGTCTTGACGCTATTCCAACAAGAGCATGACTGAGGTGTCTTTCGAATGCCCTACAGTCTTGATGAGAGGGGCAGGCAGCTTGTTATTGGCTGATTCGAAGAGCAGAAGAGTGTAGCTAAGAGTTGCCAAAGAGTCAATTTCATCCAAGCATAAACTGGTTCACCACGAATACCACAAAGTAGCTGTTTTAAAGATCCTGTGTGGGATATTTGGTGGGTAAAGGGTTAAAAACAATGTAAATTCACGTACACTGACTTGAATAAAGAATAAAATGAAATCAACGACGAAAGTCTTACGTAATTTACATGATAAACTTAAATCTACATGAGAGGAACTCAACTTAAGAGCTGGCTAACCTCTCTTTAATCCCCATGTGAAAACATAATTAAAATCATGAATAAACTACTGTATTTACTCTACACTAGACCAGCTTCGTAAGAATATATATATATATATATATATATATATATATATATATATATATATATATATATATATATATATATATATATATATATACATTAAAATAAATGTGCCAAATTTATATATACATAGACCGAATTCCTTTTCTCAAAACTTCATATTATGAAACTAGTCTCTAGTCTATTTTAATCTTAAATAATATTGAAATAAGCTGACTTATTAGTTGAATATATTTATTATCAAATATTTGTAATATGGAGTATATGCAAGATATATTATCTTGTGATCTTGTTTTATGCACTGAGAATAAAAAAATTACTTTTCGCAATAATAAGAGAAAATATAAAATAAAATAAGTCCTTTACTTACAATATCCTAATATTTGAAAGTGCTTACCATTTATGAAGGAGACATTTAAGAACTATAGTATCATCCTTGGAAAAGCTTCAGATCAAGTTAGACTTAGAGTAACTATACTTAAGAGTAATCATTATAAGCTATTGCTCATATTTTATGCTCCAACTGAAAAGGAATACAATTCGACCATAAAAGAAACCTTATCTGGTACAACCCCGGAACAAAAGTGCTGAGTTACCCTTCAATCTACTTTCTTTCGTGTAAACCTAACAGTTCCTCCTTTGATTAAACCAGATGGCTCTATCACTCAGTGTCTAAATGCCCAATTCATTTGGCTGGTGTATTTGACTAAACAGAGTAATGAGAAACTCGCTCTTCCTCTTTCCTATTTTCTAAAACTGAACTAACTAGTTCAGCTTTTTGAACTCATGAAATTAAAACAGACTTACTGGAACTTGATGCTTCTGAAGGTGTAGACATAAAAAGTATTTTTCTTATTTTTTATAAAGACAGCTGATTTCTTATCTCCTAAATTGTCTGTTATTTTTTCAGGAATTACCAAGGAGACATTTTTTTTTTTTTTTTTTTTTTTTTTTGCAAATGGAGAATTGGGGTAAAAATCCATCGGGTAAATTATTTTGTGTACTTATACCCCTACTGATTACCACCCAAATTCCATAAATCCAATATTATCTGAAGTTTTTTAACTGCTTTTTTTAAACGTCTAAATTGGTATACTGAAGGTGATACTCTGTTCCCTGGTTTGCAGTTTGATTTCAGAAAGGCCTTAGAGCATGTGATGCCATTCTTACAATTTCCAAAGCAGTACCGACATCCCTTGATTATGGTAAAACATTTCGTATGATTGGCATTAATTTTATTGCTGCTTTTGACTATTTTAATCATGATGCCCTAGTTTTAAAACTCAAACAGTTGGGAGTGGGAGGGTTTTTTTCTTAAAATTATTATTGAATAGTTGTTGATAGGCATCATAGTGACTAAACGAATGTATATTTGGTGTTCCTCAAGGTAATGTTCTTGACCCATTAATTTTCATACTATATACTCATAAAATGAGTCGGGGCTAGAAAACAAATTTGTTACATATGCAGATGATGCTACTCTCTACATTGATTTCATTTCATGAATATAAACCTATTGTTGCTGAAGCCCTTAATAGAGTTGTAGCTAAAATTAGTGCATAGGGCAAGTTATGGGGCATTAAGTCGAACCCTAACAAACCTCAAAGTATGAATGTAACTAGGTCAAGGACAGTGACTCCTCAGCATGCAGATCTATGCATTAAAAGTATTTCTTTATATATATATATATATATATATATATATATATATATATATATATATATATATATATATATATATATATATATATAGATATATATATATATATATATATATATATATATATATATTATATATATATATATATATATATATATATATATAACTCGTTTAAAGTTCTAGGTGTAATTCTTAATTGCAAATTTACTTTGTAAAACATGTTCGGTCTGTTTCTTCTTCAACTGGACACAAAAAAAAAAAAAAAATTGCTTATTGACGCCTTTTACGATTTTTGTTGATCAGTCTGCCTAGGTGAGATGTTTTAATTTCTTTATTCTACTTTATTTCGAGTATTATTTTCCTGCTGGATCTTCAGCTGTTGACTCTCATCCTAATTTTTTAAACATAACCTTTGTTCTATCAAATTCCTTATTCCTGATTTGGATATTAATCTCTGAAACTATCGTTTAGTTAGTTCTTTATGCATGGTGCATAAAATTTTTCATAACATTGAACATCCTTTGCATTCAGGTCTTCCCAGACTGTACCATGCTGAATGTAGTACTAGGTTAGCAGTTAATTCAGAGTTTTTCCTTCTCAATCTTAAGGCCCAATACTGCACGGCGTTCCAGAAGTTTTGTTCCATATGTGACAATAATGTGGAATGCTCTTTCTAATCTAGCAGATGAATCGGTCAAAATTCAGAAGTTGAAACATGCTGCAAATGCTTATATGTTGACCTAAGTATAATTTCATATTTTATAAATGACGCATCTATTTCAACGTTGCTAATAATCTTAAAATATTTTTCTTTTAACTTTTTATTCATTACTTTTCTTATATAGTTTACTCCCTTATTTTCTTTCCTTTCTGGATTACTTTCTCTGTCGAATCCCTAGAGCTTGTAGCATCCTGCTAGAGTTGCTGTTTAGCTAGTAGTATTAATGATAATAAACAATCTCATAAAGAAATCCCTTACAATATTATAGGATATATGTAGCAAATCTTAAAAAAGTATTGGGGCAAAATCTATGTTTGTGAAAGTAGAAAAATGTTGAAAGAGAGAAAGGAAGAGCATAAAGAAATATGTAATATAATGTTAGAAAAATATTGATTGGACAAACAATAAATAGGTAGTGAAATAAAACACTGTTCCATAAATCAAGGTTTGAATATCAACATGATCCATTCTTTTCAAAGGAAATATATAAATTACACGGACTTTCTGGAGTACAATTAGTCTTGCCCGAATGGCACTGAAATATTATAATTTTAGTTTTGCACCAGGAATTAATGGATATGCAAGATTTGATACTCTACAAAAATATGTTCTATGAATAGCAAAATTACCCTTGGTCCGGAAAGTAATTTCTTTCCTTTCCAGGCCTTACCTGTTCATAACCGTGTGTATATTTGTTTGCCCTCATATAGATACTGTGGAATATAAAATGTAAATTCCTTTCACTATGTACCAGTCTCTTTGATTATGCTTAAATATAGCAAAATACTTAAAACTTTATTTTCTAGATAGAAATTTTAAGATGTTTAAGGGAATGGTGACGTAACACACTACTTACTGTCTTGTTTTACATCGATTTTCTCACCAAGCCAATCAGTCGTTTGCCCACAAGATGTAATCCATGTTTCGCTTCCATCATAAAGCTCAGACATTCTTACATTCTTTACACTCTCTCTGCCAATTATTGATTATATATAAGCGGCTTATAGGTTTATAAATACCACAGTCATCCTTTTTTCTTTATTTTTAAACATCTTACCTAACTTTTTCCTAATTATTATTTTTTCCATGCACCCTTTTCTTTGACCAAACCCACAATATTCATTCACTATCATTCTTTTTGTTGCCTATTTTACTTTCTCCATCAGAATTCCATCGAAAATCTTCCTTGATATGCAATAAGTATTATGATCTATAAAACTTATATTCATCTTTACTACCTTTCCCTTTATACATTGGATCAGCTATTTTTCGCACCTATTCATTTGCCATCCAGACTTACCTTATAAACCATATCTAGCGACTCAATCACACTCTCATCATAGTACCACAGTATATCACCTAAAACTATATCTTTCTGGTGTATTTCCTTCCTTCAACCTCTTCATGGTATTTCTCATATCCCCAATGGTTTTCTCCACAAGTTTTCCCAGCATTACATACACGCCTTTTCAAGTCTTCCCTCACTCTCGGCTGGCTTGCTCTCGATCAAGGAGCAGAGATCCTTCCCGATCCTGGAGGTAAGAAGCAAGATCTACACATTCTCTTTAGACTTTCGGGAGAGTCATAATTCTTATGGAGGACCGACAGGTGACAGATACTGGCCTTGATACGTATGCAGTCGCTGCTTTGTCCATCTCATTACCATTATTGCCATCATTGTCCATCCAGTATCCTGTGTGGACCCCTGAAAAACTTACTTCTCATACGGGCTACCTGAAGGCTCTGTACAGAGCCCGTGTTACACCGACGATGGAGAAATCTACCCTTACTTCTATCGTCCATATTCAATAGAATCTTCAAAATTCTCTCATAATCGACCATGTTGAAAAGCGTCTCTTTACTTCCATCGCTTATTCTAAGATCTATGTGTCCATTAACATTTCTCTCAGTATTTACATATATGTTGAACAGCTTTTAATTCTCCCTAAATTCAATGTTACCTTCTCCCCTTTATATTCTCTGCTAACTATTTTGTTTTGTTCTAATTTATCCTTGAATCTTCCATCAATCCTCTTGCATACCTGTACCTGGTCTCGCTGCAAGTGCATATTAAGTAATCTCCTATTTTTCCTTTTCTCACCTTTTATTCCATTTTCATGTCATTCTATAACCACAAGCACAACTTGCACTACCCAAAACCCCATCTTGGGATTTCAAAGTCACCATCCACCCTTTCTACCACTATGTCTTTAACCATAGCCTAAAGCTCTTCTATCTTCCATCTATATGACCAAAGTACTTTATTCGTCTCCAATGACTTAATTATATTTATAACCCATTAATAATCACGTATAAATCCAAACATCCCTATTCTCGCCATATCATCAGTTTGGTCT
>NC_090731.1:86998534-87071034 GCF_036898095.1 Palaemon carinicauda
ATATAATTGCAAGACCAACATAACATATGAAAACTTTGAAATCATTGCTCAGGCAACAAAAACAACTCCTCTCTGCTGGTATTAGAGTCGTTAATAATTAAAAAAAAGGCTCCTAAACTAAACAGCCAATTAACCTCTGTCTCCCTCCACATCTTTTAGAATTTTCTTCCTGAGTGCTATCCTTCAGATAGTCACTCAGTTCTCTATTCTAGTCCGGACAGGTTGGTCTCCTTGGACAATTTTAATTTTTGTATATTTAATTTTTAAGATACTTTTCTCTTAGCTAATTTTATTTCATCTCCAGTTTTTACTCGCACCTGTCTTCATAATCTGAATTTTAAACTGTTTTTTTGTATTTCATATTGAACTGTATTTTTACTGAGTTTTTGCTTATAATGTTTTTTTATATCCATTTTATCCTTGATAATAGAAAAAGTCCCGAAACGTCGGCACCAATAAACTGAAAGATGTTGTCCAGACTCTTCGTCCTCCTATTTATTTGATATATATGTATATATATACATATATATAGATATATATATATATATATATATATATATATATATATATATATATATATATATATATAGTGTGTGTATGAATACACACGCACACATACATATATATACATATATATATATATATATATATATATATATATATATATATATATATATATGTGTGTGTGTGTGTGTGTGTGTGTGTGTATGAATACACATGCACACATACATATATATATATATATATATATATATATATATATATATATATATATATATATATATATATATATATATATATATATATATATATATATATATATATATATATATATATATATATATATATATATATATATATATATATATATATATATATATATATATATATATATATATATATATATATATATATATATATATATATATATATATATATATATATATATATATATATATATATATATATATATATATATATATATATATATAAGGGGGTGTACTTTTGATCCATGAAAGAGATAGTTGATGTAGGAAAGTGAAAGGAGAAAATCAAACAGTATATGAATGCGTATATATATATATATATATATATATATATATATATATATATGTGTGTGTGTGTGTGTGTGTGTGTGTGTATGATATATATATACAGTATATATATATATATATATATATATATATATATATATATATATATATATATATATATATATATATATATATATATATATATATATATATATATATATATATATATATATATATATATATATATATATATATATATATATATAACTATATATATATGTATATATATTTATATATATATCACGAATATAGAGAGAGAGCCTTACCTTATTGCCTTATTTTATGTTTAGGTTCACCCAGATCCCTCATTGAGAGAGAGAGAGAGAGAGAGAGAGAGAGAGAGAGAGAGAGAGAGAGAGAGAGAGAGAGAGAGAGAGAGAGAGAGAGATTGTGAGTGTTGCTGCTTAGCGTGGGAGTTGAGCGAGGAGCGTTTTGTGACGATTTACTTTCACTAATATACTTTCACTTTCTACCTACCTTCGCTTACCTACATACGCATAGACGCTTACACGCTTCATAACACACTGGAACAATTATAGATTCTTGCTGTGGGTCTTTTGTGCGTTTGTGGGTGACTGTTTATTTTTTTTTCTTTAATATTTGTGAACTTCAACAAGAATAGAGAGAGAGAGAGAGAGAGAGAGAGAGAGAGAGAGAGAGAGAGAGAGAGAGAGAGAGACTATGTATCTCATAGAGTTGTTCGTGTTTTTTCTATTGGTAAGAAGTAAATATGAGTGAAAGCGATGTGATGCTGTCGATTAAACATCATAATTTTTCAACAATCGTACCTTTTTTAACCATCAAAATAGGTGTCAGAAAAGCAGACTCTTGCAGCAAGGGCTAGACATTGAACCAAAAAACCTTTCCTCTCCCTGCCTGTCTTTTCTTTCCTCAAACTGCTTCTAATACTATCTAACATCGCATTAGGGTCTGCCCCTCTCTTTTATTCTTCTCCTTTACTTCTCTCTCTCCCTTTTTTCTTATTCTCTCTCTCTTCCCGAGTACCTGCCTTCGGGTTATAAACTGGATTGTATCCAGGGGTACTCTTCCTTTCCCCATATTCCCCACTTCCTTATCCTTATCCTAATCCTCTCGATTGTGCTTTTTGATGTTATTGCTAAAATGAATATTGGTGACGGCAGAGGGCTGTACAACATGATTAGGATTTTCTTTACCTGGTATTTTACAAGTTCAATATGTGAAGTTATTTTAAGTACTGAAATAAACGCAATTTGAACCTACAGATTTTAGCTACATTCTTGGTCTGTGTGTGTGTGTGTGCGCCTGTGTGTAGAAGGTTACTATCGCTGTGCAGTCCTGAGATACTAAACTGAAAGTTGCAGGTGACTCGAAAGTGGCTCTCTATCTTGAGCTATCTTGACACTCTTGGCCTCACAGCTCAACAATACTGATCGTAAAATTAGCCCAGTGAGCATAAGAAAGCTCGCCTTATATGAACTTAAAAATCCTAAGAGTATATTGGGCAAAAGGGTTCTGACTGCCTTCTGGTGTCAAGGTATTTTTTTTCATAAACGTTTCAAGTAATCAAAAATATCAATATCCAGCAAGTTAAAACTTCTGACACAGACCGATTGTCTTTTATTCTGTGGTGTAGAGGATTCCATATTCCACTCTCATCTCTTGATCTACTTTTTTTGTATTTTAATTATATATATATATATATATATATATATATATATATATATATATATATATATATATATATATATATATATATATATATATATATGTATGCATGTATATATATATATATATATATATATATATATATATATATATATATATATATATATATATATACATATATGTGTGTGTGTGTGTATTCTTACGAAGCTGGTCTAGTACAGAGTAAATATTTCATTCATGTATTTTATTTGTGTATTAAAGAAATGTATAGCTAGCTCGTAAGGTGGGTCTCACTTATGTAGGTTTAAGTAATGTATGTAAATTACATAAGACTTTCGTCATTCATGTCATTGTATTTTCATTTAATTCAATATATGTATATTTATATTACTTTTAAGAATTCATTTTTATTTCACTCATTTTGTTACGAAGTCTTATGTAATATCGTTTAGGTATGCTGTACGACACGTACGAGGTATGAACAAGAGGTATTACATCTTTACGTTTTCATGTGGTTAGATTGTGCGTGAAATTTCTCGAAATATATTTACCCTTTTTTTTTAATGTTTAGAGGAGTAGGTGGGCGGAGTTACCTGAGAGAAGGTTACCTTTCAAGCAAGGTTAGTTATCCTGTTCGATTTACTTGGTTGGCAACTTTGGTGCTGAAAGCACTACTAAACCCTCTTAGAAGGTTCTAGAATAAGTAAGTCCATATATTTAGCACCTAGGAATGCATAAACAGCAGAAGAGATCCAGCCTGTCCCTCTGAAAAAGGCAAGTTCGCCCTCGCTCCTCTCAAGTGCATCAAGTGCGTGCCCTCTAAAATGTGATTAACGATTTCGATCCAACATATGTCGTGTGTAGTGTGTTCAAACATTGACAAATCCATTGAATGATATTTCAAATATATTGTGTTAATATAAGTACTTGTTTAACGTAATTTTTGTAACTGGCCCAGTGAGTTTAGGTTAAAACAGTTAAGTGTATTTATTTTGCTTATCTGTTCAGAAACCTTGTGTGAGGCAAAAGACGTAAGTGTATCAGTTACATTTATGTAAATATCATTAATGGTTTAATCATTAGAGTGTTAAAGTGTTAACTATTTTCATTAATTATCCAAACTAAATATTTTTATAAATTAATTTCCATTGAAACAAGTGATTTTATAATTCTTTATAAAGTAACATTTTCTTGTCTTAGTCTATGGTTTTGTTCAGATTTAATATTTCGAGTGAATAATTTTGGTGTTTATTCTTTTTGTATTATTTTTATAACTTTTCATAGAATATATTTTTGTAAAGAGCGTATCATTTCAATCACTAATGATTCATATAATGCTTGATCGTAATCCCTGACTAAGAATCAAAGTAAGAGGTTGGTTTTTGAATAGTTCTTGTAAAATAATCACCCAGTTTTGTTTTGAGTGTTAAGTAAGAAACCTTTGGATATTCAGTGTTCAAATATATTGCCGTCTGGGAGTTATATAATATTCTCAGAGCTCAGGTATTAATTTTCAAGTATAACAGATTTATGTAAAAAATAAGCAGGTGAGTTTGGAGGCCAAGAGTTTATGTATTTCGCCAGCCGTAATGATATATATATATATATATATATATATATATATATATATATATATATATATATATATATATATATATATATATATATATATATACACCACGTATGTGTGTGATGGATAGAAAGAAAAATTAATTATTATAAGCATGTTTTAGAATATTCAGCCAATAACAGCTTTTAATACCGAATTCATTCTGCCTTGTGAATGAATACCAAAAAAAGAAAAAAAATATTTTATCGATAGTGATTTTACCCGGAATAGGGTGCAGCCTTTGCCTCTAAATTGACACAAAATTTGTCAATCACACTACCAATGAGGCTATTAAGGAAAATATAAGGGTATATCAACTAGGCTCTGTATATTCCTATCAAATTCAAGTATTTGTAGTCAGAATTGAAATCAACTCATCTCCATCATGATGCCAGATTGCTAAGTTTGTAACATGTGGCTTTGTGCGAGAATTTTGTTATTAACACACGCGACTTCCATTTTTCACATATTGAGTCACAGACAATTCTTAACTTCAAAACAGTTGACCTTAGAAATAACTCCCCAAATTTTAATTCACTTTATGACAACTACTTCTATCCCCACTAAGACTGGAAGTTATACTTGCTCTCAGGAGGTTTTGGTATCAAAGTAAAATAAGTGAAAGGTTTCGGTCACATTCATCCTTTGATTACTAAATCAGTTAAAAGCCTCTTGTATAAATCATCCAAAGCAGCAAAGCACTGATACTCATGTAAACAAGACTTGACACGTTGAATCCAATATTTAAATTGCAATATCCAATTCTGTTGTGTCTGCATTGCTGTGATTCAGTTAGAAAAGTGGGTTGATTATAAATATAATTTTTCTGATTCTTTTGTCTAGAGGCACTCTAAAATATAAAAGACAGACAGAGAGAGAGAGAGAGAGAGAGAGAGAGAGAGAGAGAGAGAGAGAGAGAGAGAGAGAGAGAGATGACCGCCCCACCAAGCTAATATCAGGATTTTATTCCTTCGGCTTACAAGTTACAACTGATTAGAACCATATTACATTTCCCGTTGTGGTCTGGAATTCAGTTTCTTTAAAGAGTGACTCGTTTTTTCCATAAATGAAGGCTTGCAGTCTTTCTGTTGGTTTCATAACCAATGTTTTGTATTACTTTTCACCTTGTAATTAGATTATGAATTATTCCATTTCTCACTTTATAAACTATTCTTGTATGATCCGATCCTCTGCTTGTTTTAATCTTCATTTCCACCATAGTTTCCTTGTATTAAATTAGGCACCGTTTTTCCAAACTAGTTTTTAGCAACTAATTCCTCCATATAATCATATCCAACATAGTATGTAATCTCTGCTTATCTTTTCTTCCTATATATAATTATGAAGGTTCTTTTGAAAATATTATTTCATCTAAAGATCAAGACACCTTTGCAGGGCATATTTATTAGACGTTTGATTATCATTCATAAAGGGCAGCGTTAGTCTAACATCTATATCACTGCTCTCAGTCTCTTGTTTTAATCACCAAGCACAATCCCCATTCCTAATTTCACAAATCATGTTGGGCAATGATTCGGAGTTTCAGAAACTCTCTCATTCCATACCTAAGCCTAAGATATTATCAATAATTATTTCAGGTTACCCTCAGTTTGAACCTAACAATCCTAATATGGAGGAACGAGTATTCATTTTCGGGTGGCTATACTGTAAGTATTCCGGTCAGTGTTACCAACTCCATTGACCAGTTCCAGACTGTCTCGGCCTCACAAGAAACAGTCATCCAAGGCGCTTTGGTTTCCTGCTGCTCCTGGAAATATTCTCTTATAGTATCATAATATTCTTATTTGAGTCACACCATCACTCAATCGGATCAACGTGACTAAAGTATCTAGCCGCATCTCTTCTCTTTTATCTCACATAAACATTCTCATAAGTGGAAGTTTTCCTTATTGACAATTGCCTCGTTATCTCCTTTCATCCTTTTTAGTTTTCATTCTTAGAATTTTATTACCATTAGCGTATGTAAAAAGTCAGAAATTGTTTATTTTCCATAGAGTCGTCAGGACGGATGACAATTTATCCCAGGTATGTAATCCTTGGTTGAAGTGTTCAGAAAAACTATAAAAGAAAAGACTACGACATAATAATTACCAACGATGTATAGGTTATAGTTGTTCATGTCACTTATTGTGCAGAAAGGCTTACCTTGGTTACACACAGACACACAGATACACACACAAACACACACACACACATATATATATATATATATATATATATATATATATATATATATATATATATATATATATATATATATATATATATATTTATATATATATATATATATATATATATATATATATATATATATATATATATATATATATATATATATATATATATATATGTGTGTGTGTGTGTATGTGCGTCTGTGTGCTTAAGTGTGATCATCAAAGCTATACTAGCTAGGGTCAGCCATACTAAGCTGGTTTGTTGCGAGCAATCAGACCAAAATCTCCCACCATCACCAATCCGCAGTGGCTGCTATGGTGATGAAAACTAGCCAAAACCCAGTCATGAATAAAACAACACCGTATTGGCCCCCAGTCCCCAGCAGCAGTGAAATAACTGCCCAGTTACATCCCATTGCAGGGGTTGCTAAAAATCTCTGGACCAGAACAGGCCATCTTTGGAAATAGAACCTTGCAACATACGGCGTCATATATATATATATATATATATATATATATATATATATATATATATATATATATATATATATATATATATATATATATATATATATATATATATATATATATATATATATATATATATATATATATGTATGTATATATATATATATATATTTATATATATATGTGTGTGTGTGTGTGTGTGTATATATATATATAAATATTTATATATATACTGTATATATATATATATACATATATATATATATATATATATATATATATATATATATATATATATATATATATATATCATTACGGCTGGCGAAATACATAAACTCTTGGCCTCCAAACTCACCTGCTTATTTTTTACATAGAAGAATTAATTAGTACTATAGTCTGTTTCATCCTAACTGGCAACTGGAGCCGAACCACAGTTTGATAGCTCGTCACTGATTGGCTGTTGGTTCAGACATTCTCCCCTCCCGCTGACCAACGACGAAGTAAAACATTGCTTTTGTCCGCAGTACATAATGTTCATTTTTGCTTTATACCTGACTTTGTTTGCATAATATCTACCTGGGTCTTTGGTCACACACAGATTAAAGGTATATGATGAGTATTACCTTGAAAAATACGAAAAAATACGAGTTGAAGTGAAACGAGCGCAAAAAATACTTTATACAACTTTTTTATATGCTGTTTTTACGTACAAAGGTTATGCAAACGTAAATAAAAATAGGTGGATTTTATAGAAAAAATCCTCTTCAGTGTCAAGAGACTAAAAAACTAATGCAAGGAAGGAAAATAATGGCGAAATATTTGGCATTGTACCGCGATATCGTTGCAAATTTTGGTGATGTTTCGTGGATCCATCCCACTCGTGCACGATCACCTGTTGTCATCAAAATATTTCGTTACTCATCACGGGAAGTTTTTATTTTTTCCTTCGTAGCTCACATATTTCTCCATTATTTCATCATTATTTTCCTTTCTTGCATTACACAAAATATCTGCAAGAATGCTCTTTGCCTACAGCTTTGAAACAAAGAGACAGAAAGACCCAAGAAATTGACGCCCAATAAGTTTGCTCTTAGTAATATATATGTCTACAAAGACCATATTAGACCTGATAGAAAGACAGCTAGACATTAATCAACCAAGAGAGCAGGCAGGCTTTAGAAGTGGCTAATCAAAAACTGACTATATCCATGTAACTAACCAACTAATGAAAAAATCAACAGACTCTGACAAACCACCATATATAGCATTTATAGACCTTGCGAAAGCTTTCGATTCGGTCAGAACTTCAGCAGTAATGAAAGCATTTCAAAGACAAGGAATTGATGAATCATATGTTAGAACACTTGAAGATGTCTATACGGTTAGTACAACAATCCTACATAAAGTTAAAAAACGGATTTTGAGCGAAGCGAAAAATCTATTTTTGGGTGAGATAGCCATGACGTCCTCATGGAAGGTTCCTTCAGTAGCTTCCTTGGGCATATTTAACTACAGTGAATATTCCCAGAGAATTAAACTAAAGGTTATCACAGAATTCTAACTTCTGGTGCGAGTACCCTAAAGGTTTCCCTCTAGGATATCGTATATCAACAGGGGACGCATGTATTAACACGCCACATAGCTATCTACACCCCATATAGAGTTAACTCTTCGATATGGAAAGGTGGTTGAGTAACTGAGGAGCCGTTCCACAGTTACACTCATCCGTGGTTGCTTTTGGTACTCGAGACGTAAACAAACGGGCGCCATTGCTAAATGACGTCACGTCCGTCCTCATCCTGAGCTCAGCTTCTGCTAATCTCCATGATACAGCAGGTCAGGGCGGGGCCTGAAAGGCTGAACTAGAATAGACGGGAGGGTCCATCAGGACGTCATGGCTATCTCACCCAAAAATAGATTTTTCGCTTCGCTCAAAATCCGTTTTTTGGGCTCAAGCCATGATGTCCTGATGGAAGTGTACCAGAGAATTAATGTATCGTGGAAATTTTTCCCCTTTTTATGTAAGTGCCAAGGGCTTCGAACAGAGGTATAGAACATGTCCTCACCAGAGATTCTATGATGAACTAGCTTCCTGCCCCCCTGGCTGGGAAGCCCTGGTGGACAATAGGAACATCTCGAAGCGATCATTGAAGAGCTACTCACCCTGCGGAGAGTTCGTGCCGGACTCATAGACAAGACTAAGGTTAATATTCAGGTAGGAATATTATCAAGCATAGGTAAGTAAATAACATTTACTACTCTCCCTGGAGGAGAGATCAATCTAGTCTCGGAGGAAGGACAAAGGTTAATATTCGAATAGGAATATTATCAAGGCATGAGTGAGCATATAACATAATTACATATATTATTCTTCTCATTATCTAGAGAAAAAAGGGGTAAATGAAACTATAACAATCGTATATTTCTTGATAAAGAGTAGGAGCGGAGAGAGACGCACATGGAATAAAATAGACATTTTATTTCAAAGATTGCAGATCATTATGGTAGCAATTACAATAATGAATATAGTTTATTTACAATAATAAAAGAATAATGTACATAGAAAATAAAGACTTCAATCTTGAATCTGAAAAGAAATTTTACTTTTTAGAAGCACAAGTTCCAGAGGAACGCCAGTCTTTTTCAAAGAAAACACGTCATGCCCTAGGGCATGTGGCACTCATGTAAAGTCTATGACATTTCACCTTGGTAAGAACAGTCTATTAGAAACACTATGTGTCCATGAAATTACTATGTATCACAAAAGGGTCAACACAGGCCCCCGTAGAGTTAAAGTCCCAAGTAACTCACTGTTCTATGCAGAGTTAAACAGCAGGTTTCATAACACTACCTGCGGCTACCACGAAATGCTTAACTTCGTGCACTTGTTTTGCGTAGTGCTTGAAGAAAACGTGCGATGATTTCCAGCCTGTGAAGCTCTTGAGGCTTTCGAAATCCATAATCTGGAAGAAGTTCAGAGAAGACGCGACTTTTCTAGGATCATGACCTGCGGGTGTACTGTCAGGATCCGCTCTGCAAATGAAGTAGGTGATTTTCGCTCTTAGTTGTTTCAGTGACAGGTTGCTACCCGATGTTTCTCCTTTGAAGAGTTGTCCTCCACCGAAGTCTGAAGTTCTTCGAAGATAGACCTTAAGACTCTCCACTGGGCATAGAGAGACATCTTCCTTCGGGGGGCAGATTCTCCAAGGGCCCCATCTCTTGATGGGTAGTTCATTCTTAGCGAGAAACGTCGGATCAGGGAAGAGGGTAAGCTCTCCTGTATCTGCGAACAGGATATGACCCTCTTCTCTTGATAATGCCACTATTTCACTGACTTGGGCTCCCAAGGCGAGAGCCGAAAGGAAGATAACTTTTTAAGTCAAGTCTTTCAGAGGTCACGAATCGTTGTCCAGGCTAGAATCAAAATGGAGCACCTTGTCCAGGGACCAGGAGATAAGTTTTGGTGGGGGTGCTGGGCGTAGTCTAGCGCATGCCTTTGGCAGTATATTGAAGATATCACTGGACAGATCAATCTGGAAGGCGTATAGGAGTGGTCTAGTCAAGGCCGATTTGCAGGTGGAAATCGTGTTGGCCGCTAAGCCTTGTCCATGAAGGTGAATGAAGGAGGACATACAAAAATCAATGGTGATTTCCGTAGGATTTTTTGCCTTGACGAATGAGACCCACTTTCTCCAGGAGGATTCGTATTGCCGTCTGGTAGATTCAGTCTTGTACTCCTCGAGGAAGTCTAAGCTTTTCTTCGAGATCCCAAACCTTTTCTTTGCAGCTAAGGAGAGAAAATCATGAGATGAAGGTCCCTGACTTTCAGTGATGAAGCGAAGACAGTCAACTTCTGTACTTGTCGAGAGAGAACTGGACCCGGTAGGGGAATCAGCGTGGGCTGCAGCTCCAGGACCAGGGGGTACCAATTGCTCCGGGGCCACTTGGGAGCCACTAGGGCCGCTGTTCCTTTGAAGGTTCTCAGTTTGGAGAGGACTTTCAGCAGAAGGTTGGTGGGACGGAACAGGTATATCCTGGACCATCTGTTCCAATCCAGTGACATAGCATCCACCTTGGGGTCCTCGTACGGGGCCACATATCGAGGAAGTTGATTGTTGTCGCTCGTCGCGAAGAGATTGATCTGAAGTTCCGGGACTTGGTGAGAGATGAAGGAGAATGACCTTGCGTCTAGAGACCATTCCGACTCTATTGGGCTTGTCCTCGATAGAGCGTCCGCCGTCACATTGCGGAATCCTTGTAGGTGAACTACAGACAGGTGCCATTTCTTCTTTTCTGCCAAACGAAAGATCGGAAGAAGTGCCTGATTTATCTGGGGCGATCTCGAGCCCTGACGATTGAGACATCTGACTACTACAGAGTTGTCCAGAGTCAGACGAATGTGGATCGTGGGAGGCGGGGAGAGTTTCTTCAGGGTGAGAAGAACCGCCATGGCCTCCAAGATGTTGATGTGAAACGTCTTGAATAGGGGAGACCATGTTCCTTGAACCTGTCGTTGGTGGGAGTGACCTCCCCAACCCTCCAGTGAAGCGTCCGTGTGGATGTTGAACGATGGAGGCGGGTGTTGAAGAGGAATGGACCTTTTCAGGGCCCTTGCTTCTGACCACGGCTTTAAGAGTAAGCGAAGTCTGTTTGGAAGCCGTCTCTTGAGGTCTCTTCGAGCGATGGATGCGAAACGTCTCCAGACTCCCTTTAGCTGTGCGCGAAGCACTGGGTTTTTCACAGAGGCGAACTGTAGAGAGCCGAGAACTTGTTCCTGCTGTCGTCTTGAGATCCGTTTGGATTTTAGAAGCCTTCTGACAGACCCTGCTATTTCCTTCCTTTTCTTCTGTGGGATGGAAAGGCGGTGTGACTGAAGATCCCAATGGATTCCCAACCATTGGAACTTCTGAGCTGGAGAGAGGCGAGATTTCTCGGTTTTTATCTTGAAGCCCAGATGCTCTAGGAACTGGGTGACTTTGTTGCAGGCTCTTACACAATCTTCGGGCGATGTCGCCCAGACTAACCAGTCGTCTAGGTAGGCCATCACTTGGACGCCCTGAAGACGGAGCTGTTGGACGATTGCGTCTGCCAGCTTGGTGAAGATCTGTGGAGCCACGTTGAGACCTAAGGGCATGGCCCTGAAGGCGTAACTTTTCCTTTGGAGTCGAAATCCTAGGTAGGAGGAAGCGTAATGATTCATTGGAATGTGCCAGTAGGCATCCGCCAGGTCTATGGAGACCGTGTAGGCCCTTTGAGGCAGCAGGGTCCTTATTTGTTGCAGAGTCAGGATCTTGAATTTGTTGTTTGCAATGAACTTGTTGAGAGGGGATAAGTCTAGAATGACTCTGAGTTTGTCGGAGTCTTTCTTGGGAATGCAAAATAGTCTCCCTTGGAACCTGGTTGACTTTACCCTCCTGATCACCTTCTTGTTCAAGAGTTCCAGGACATATTCTTCCAGGAGGGGGGTTGACTGTTGGAAGAATTGCTGGAAGGCTGGGGGTGGTTGAGTCCAGCTCCAGCCCAGTCCCTTCTTGACGATGCTGTGTGCCCAGGGATCGAAGGTCCAACGATCCTGGAATTGGCAGAGTCTTCCTCCCACCGGAAGCACATCATTGCTTCTGGTGTCCCGAGGGTTTGCCACCTCGGCCGCTAGCTCCCCTTCCTCCTCTGCCTCTGGAGGGACGGCGAGAAGAATCTCTGCCGGAGCCTCTGCCTGAGCCCCTACCTCTGGGGCGAAAGGTAGTTGAGTGTTGCTCATATGCAGGGGTGAAGACCGGCGACTGCGACACCACCGGTTTGGGGACCAACTGAAAGGTCTGTTGCGGCTGCGTAGCCACTTGGGGAGTAGCGGGACCCGGAAACTGTCGTCTCTGTTGACGTTGCTGGGGTTTTGGCTTCGAAGTCTTCCTCTTAGGCTGAGGGCCATCATCCTGATAGGACTTCCTCTTGCGGGACATGCCCCACTTTTGAGGTAGTAGGTTGGCCAAGGCACCAGCCGCCCGTTGAAATACTACCGCCAGAGAGTTATGGGGTCCTTTGACTGGCCAGACAGTACTACGTTGGATCCTTCTCTTTGGTTACGGTTCTTTCTCTTTGCCTACACATACGCCGAATAATCTGGCCTATTCTTAACAGATTCTCCTCTGTCCTCACACACCTGACAACACTGAGGTTACTAAACAATTCTTCTTCGCTCAAGGGGTTAACTACTGCACTGTATTTGTTCTGTGGCTACTTTCCTCTTAGTAAGGGTAGAAGAGACTCTTTAGCTATGGTAAGCAGCTCTTCTAGGAGAAGGACACTCCAAAATCAAACCATTGTTCTCTAGTCTTGGGTAGTGCCATAGCCTCTGTACCATGGTCTTCCACTGTCTTGGGTTAGAGTTCTCTTGCTTGAGGGTACAATCAGGCACACTATTCTATTTAATTTCTCTTCCTCTTGTTTTGTTAAAGTTTTCATAGTTTATATAGGAAATATTTATTTTAATGTTACTCTTCTTAAAATATTTTATTTTTCCTTCTTTCCTTTCCTTACTGGGCTATTTTCCCTGTTGGGGCCCCTGGGCTTATAGCATTTTGCTTTTCCAGCTAGGGTTGTAGCTTAGCAAATAATGATAATAATAATAATATGGAGAAGGTTCCTATTCTCCGTGGCAGCTTTGTCCACAATCTCTTTCACCAAGGTAGATGGGAAGAGATACTTGCCCCAGATTTTGGAGGAAATCAGCCTCCGGGGTTCGTGTTTCACTGTCGCGTTAGCAAACACGAATTCAGGACAGGCTCTGTGAGCCCTAGTGAAGCTATATAGGTCCTTGGTTACAGTCGCCAAGTGCGACTTAGCTAGGACCATATAAAAGTCCGGGACTCTAGTATCCCCGGCCATTAGCTCAAGCTGTACCTGGTGGGACAGCGACGCGGCAAGTCTCTCCTTTGTATCCTGTTCCCTACGAAGGAGGTGATCATTCAGTCTTGGGAGGTCCTCATTAAATTGACGACCGGCTACGTCAGGCTTTAGTTTCCCTACCGTGAAGGTCGACTGGATGTCTTTCCAGTGCCTATCATCGGGGGGAAGAGTAATGGAGAAGGGTCTGCACTCCTCCAGTGCAGGACAAGGTTTCCCTTCCTCCACTGCCTTTATGACCGCTGTGAAAGCCTTTTCGATGAAGGGGAAGGTCGCAGAATTTGGCGCAACGAAGGTTGGAGGCTTCTTACTAAGCGCCAGCATCTTGGAGTTAGTGAAACCCCTACTCTTCACCACCTGAGCTAACATAGTCGTCCGGAATTGCTCCTGAGATTCTCGTAGCTTCTTTTCCATGAGGGCTTCAAGCATCTTGAAGACCTCTTGAGTGGCCGGTGGAAGAGGGCCCGGGGTGGCAGAAGTCGAAGGAACAGGTTCCTCGGAGGGTGCAGGAGTTGTTGGGGGAGCAGGAGCGACCTCGGTCTCCGAATCAGGGTATTCCACCTGATCTTCCTCATAGTCGAGTTCCTCGCCCATGAGGTTTCTCTCAGTCCATTCCGACACTTCCGACATACGTTCCACGTTGTCGGAATCAAGATGGCACTCACGCATGGACTGAGCCATGATGACATCAGGTTCCACCACGATCTGGACGGTGGGGATCTGATCACGGGGGACCACTGAGTCTTTCGATGCTTTTGGGAAAAGCAAGGCCCTCAAGTCTTCGTTGGGAAGATACGGTCCAATGGCGTTCTTCTGGAAGCCACGCACCCATTTGCGTAGCTTCTCCCTAGCAATGTCCCTTGCCTCCGCAGAAGGAGGATCGTCGAACGCCTCGACAAGAAGACTTTTGCAGACTGTACAATTCTGCGGGTCCCAATACTTCAAGTCGCCTTTCTTGGCGGTGCAGGGGGCATGGGTCCGGCACGCCTTGTGCCCGTAGAAGTCCGGGCGCTTCACCCCGTAGAAGTTATTCTCACACTTCATATACTCCTCCTGTAAAAGGAAGAGATCACGAGTACATAGAAGGCATAAGAATGACTTACATTACTCTAAAATTAAAGATAACTTAATCTAAAATTAAGAATAACTTAATTATAAAAACATTTTAATGCTTCAGATTAATGAGCGGGAAAGGAAGTAGATAGACACATACTTGTGAATCCCTCCCAGCCGGTTACCGTAACCTTATCTGTAGACAATTCCTTTGTGCCCGAAGGTCACAATGAGGGAAATCCATATGGATGAGCCAAGCTAGGCTTCTAACAGAAATTGTCCGCAGAGTGTAATAGGGTCTGAGACCACTCAGATCCCTTGGGGAGAAGGGGTATAGGATAAACCCCTTATTAAATGTAGGTTCTGGCAATCGACTGCACTAAGACACACAGAGTATGCTGGAATATTGTAATATGCAAACAAACAGCATAGCCACAATCTTGGATGGTAAGACAATACCTATATGTAAGTGGCCAAGCCATCTGGTTGCAGTATATTGACTGTCGGCATGTTGCCGGCAGCCATGGAAGGGGTCCATGTCCCTTAACGTCTCATGAGGGTACCGGCAGACCGACGGCACACCGGAGGCCGGTCCTGCAGGGTGGAAGGCATCAAGACAGACACACTGAGTATCTATAAGGATAATACCATAGTGGCGACCGCCGGCACAGCGGCGGGTCGTCGGCAGGGGGCGGCAGCTCCGGCAGCCAAAGGCTGACGGCATGGTGAGCCTTGGATCAATTCATAAGATATATATGTATATTGTCGTATACCTAGATTGCCGGCAATCAATACCCGCATGCGGGTGGCCGACTCCGGAAGTCGGCCGGCTGTTACTAGGTAAAACGAAGGGTGGGATGTCGGCGGCAAGCCGACGGAAGGCGGCAGCTTCCGGCACACGGAAGGCTGACGTCTTAAAGGGGGGGTAGGCATCTTATGAAAGAATGTCACCTGAGGTAGTGGCGGTTATCGCCGGCAGTAGAGGCAGCAAGGGACCGGCACCAGGATAGAAAGAGAGAAAGGTAAGGAGGGATGGAAGGGGTAAGATCCTATACCCCTCCGGCATCCCTCCGGAGAGAGTGCACTCATGATAGAAGTGGATACTCCTAACATACTGCGGCAGGGAGCCGGCAGGTGGCCGGGTGCCTGTGGTAACCCAAGGGAGGGATAAAGGGCACTCAAAGAGAGGGGGAATCCCCCTCCGGCTGGACCGCCGCCGGCAACCACCCCCATAGAACGCTATGAAGGGTATGTGTACCAGAGCGGCCAGCTCAGCAGGAGAACAATGTTAGCCCTACCACTCCACCCAAGGGAGGAGATGTAGGACTAAGGACAGAGGTGTGTAGGCAAGCCTACACTAAAGGGATAGGTGGGGAGGGAGAAGAATGGGTCTTTCTAAAGAGGAGACTCTGCATGAGAACGGCCACCAGGGTAAGGGAGAACGCTCCCTAACCTAGGCTAGGTAGCCCAGATCAAGAACGGTACTAATGTACCGTCTCAAACTATAATAAGGCAGAGTCAACCCCCCAGAGCTTAACCTAGAGTAGGAGGACTAACTCCTAGGCTAGGAAAGCTTGAAAGACACATTGCTAGTTGCAGGGAGGAAGGAGTAACCCAACCAGGTGCAACTGAGGAAGGGCAGGGCCCTTCCTTATCTCAGGCACGACCCTAAGGGAGGGTCATTCCCTTAGGGTAGGCAGAGAAGCGATAAATACTCTGGTTGTAGACGAGATTCCCCTATATAGAAGGGGAAGCAAGTCTACCAGAGGGAATGCCCGCAAGCAGGGGGAATAGAGAGCATATAAGGGTTCCTACATTAGGTTAGGAGGGGATGATACACAATCAACACTATCCCTTATATGGTCCCCGAAGGCGAAAACACTTACATCACAGTTGATAGTATGTTTAATAATGCCACAATCTTCATGATATATACACTAGTATATATCATGCATGAAAACAAGCACTAGGCTGTCCAGCCTAGGGGCTAAGCTAGCGATCTAGTATGGGGTCGAACAGCGACCGAGTCTGATGAGCGCTAAAACACGATATAAGGATTCCCTAGCTATGAAGTCTAAATAACTAATAATATTAATTAGTTAAATGACTGGAGAGGGCTGTTCTGGCTAACTAAATAAAGCATGCAACATGAACAGCGGCGCCATGAAATGACGCGTCCGGTGTCGGCACAGCTCTGCCACAATACACAATATTTTACGAAAAGTAGAAGTTACTTTACGGCTAGAGCTTATTTAAACAATACTGGGACCTGGTACTCAACTTTCCAGAAGAAGGCGAGGCTGAAGGTAGCGACATAACGGTGATGTAAGCTGATAAAGAAAGCACTTGGAAAAATCCGACTTAGCAAAGAAGCTACAGGTAAAGGGATGAGGACGGACGTGACGTCATTTAGCAATGGCGCCCGTTTGTTTACGTCTCGAGTACCAAAAGCAGCCACGGATGAGTGTAACTGTGAAACGGCTCCTCAGTTACTCAACCACCTTTCCATATCGAAGTGTTAACTCTATATGGGGTGTAGATAGCTATGTGGCGTGTTAATACATGCGTCCCCTGTTGATATACGATATCCTAGAGGGAAACCTTTAGGGTACTCGCACCAGAAGTTAGAATTCTGTGATAACCTTTAGTTTAATTCTCTGGGAATATCCACTGTAGTTAAATATGCCCAAGGAAGCTACTGAAGGAACCTTCCATCAGGACGTCATGGCTTGAGCCCAAAAAGAAAATTTTGATTGAGAAAGGAGTTAGATAGGAGACCCCATCTCTTCTAAATTATTCATAGCATGCCTAGTGGAGTCTTTTAAAATTTAGATTAGGAAAATGTCGGAATTAACATTAATGACAATACCTTAACAACTCAAGATTTCAAGATAAGATAACAGTTCTATTTAGTGAATCATGGGCGGAATTTTAAAAGATGAGTGAAGATTCGAATAAAGAAAGCAGAAATGTAGGGCTGTAAATGAATATGAGTTAAACTAAGATAATGTTCAATGAGAATGCAAAGAAAAAACAAATAAGGGTTATGGACGAACCTAAGGAGATTGCTTTTTAATATACCTGCTTCGGACAGACAGTAAGAGTTTCCCCTGGACATGAGACCAGAATTAAAAGAAGGATAAGCATGGGATTGAAAGCTATTGGTAAATAAAATGAGATCATTAAAAGTAAATTGCCACTTTCTTTTAAAAGAAAAGCATTTAATGAGATGGTCCTATCAGTATTAACTTATATATCGGAAACTTAGAGCTTTACTAAAGCTTAAGAACATGAGCTAGTTACAGCTCAAAGAGCTATGGAAAGAGTAATGATGGGAATAACAATAAGAGAAAGGAAAAGAGCAACATGGATACCAGAGCAAAGTGAAGTAAAGGCTGCTCTAACAACATGTAGTATATACCATCTAGAACGGTAATATATACCGCCTAGCACAGTAATACATACTGCCTAGCATGGTAATATATATATATATATATATATATATATATATATATATATATATATATATATATATATATATATATATATATATATATATATATATATATATATATATATATCTTAAAAAGCTGGTCTAGTATGGAGTAAATATTTTATTCATGTATTTCATTTGTATATTTAAGAGGTGTATGGCGAGCTCGTAAGGTGAGTCTCACTCATGTAGGCTTAAGTAATTGTATGTAAATTACATAAGACTTTCGTCATTCATTTCATTGCATTTTTCCTTCGAGTCAGTGTATGTAAATTTTCGTTATTTATAAGAATTAATTTTTTTATATCACGTATTTTGTTAAGAAGTCTTATGTTAACTCGTCTAGGTATGCTGTATGAACCCTTGCGAGGTATAGAAACGAGGGCTTATGTAATTTTTATGTTTTCACGATGTATTATATCATGTTTATATTTCCACGTTTTTAGAATGTGCGTGAAAATTCTCGAAATAGATTTATTCTTTTTGTATTGCTCTGAGGAGTAGGTGGGTGGAGTTAGCTGAGAGAGGGTTGCCTTGCAAGCAAGGTTTGTTCCCCCGTTTAATTTTCTACGTTGGCAACCTTACGCTGCTAGTCCTTGCCCCCCACGCCACTAGAATAGTCTATTTAGAATTATCTAGAAGTTTTAAGTCAATATATATGCGCCCCTAGGAAATTGTAAGCAGCAGAAGAGATTCAGCCTATCCCTTTGAAAGAGACAACGTCCTATCTCCTCTCAAGTGCATCAAGTGTGTGCCCTCTCAAACGTGATTAACGATTTCTATCCAACATATATTGTGTGTAGTGTGTTCAAACGTTGATGAATCCATTGAATAATATTTCAAGTGTATTGTGTTAATGTAAGTACTTGTACAGCATAAGTTTTTGAAATTGGCCCTGTGAGTTTAGGATAAACCGTGAAGTGTATTTATCTTGCTTATTTGTTCGAAACCTCGTATGTGAACCAAAAAGACGTAAGTTTAACAGTTACATTCATGTAAATTTCATTTCGTGTTTAATCATTAGAGTATTAAACTGTTAACTCATTTCATTAATTTTCAAAATTAAATAATTTTTATAAAATAATTTCCAGTGAAACATGAGATTGTATAATTTTTTTCGAAGAATCTTTTTGTCATAGTCTAAGGTTTGTTCAAATTTAATATTTCGAGTAATTTATATTTGTGATTAATTATCTTTGCATTATTCTTGTAACTTTTTATAGAATATATTAATTTTTGTAAAGTGTGTATTTTTTCGATCACCCATATCTCTTAACAGTGTTGGCTTGTAATCCCTGACAAGAACCGAAGTAAGAGGTTATTTTTAATAGTTCTTATAAAATAATCACCCAGTTTTGTTTTGAGTATACGTAAGAGACCTTTGGATATTCAGTGTTCATATATATTTACATCTGGGAGTTATGTAATTTTCTCAGAGCTCGGGTATTAATTTTCAAGCATAACAGACGTATATAATATAATCAGGTGAGTTTGGACCTCGGGAGTTTATGTAATTCTCCAGCCATAATGATGTGTATATATATATATATATATATATATATATATATATATATATATATATATATATATATATATATATATATATATATATATATATATATATAGTTATGTCATTTAAATTGCATAGAATAATTTAAACCTGGCTATAGTTTGAAGCATCCTTTGCCCTATATTGAGGCTCATTGATAATGGTGTCATGGCAGATTTCATATATGACACGTTTCAACACAACATTGCAGTCTGCCTTCAATCACTGCAATAATCAACACATTTTTCAGAGCAGATAAAACACCAATCTGCAGATGGTTATGACAAACATTGAATATCCTTTTCCTCTAGTGGTCTTTTGATATCGAATGTGAGAGGGCACGGAAATGGCAAACTCTTTTACGTACTTTTTTTAACTTTGATACCCTCTCCTCGTAATCTTAGTGCTGTTTGGAGTTGAAGATGCAGTCATAAAGCAACCAAGAACCATTGTCGATCTGGGAACATCTCATAGAACATATGCATAATTGAGCATTGCAGCAAAATTTTAAATTATTTGTATTAGGAAAAATGTAATCTATTTTTGAATTAGGTTAACCTCACATGCATAATTATCTGATTAACGATTTTGTCACTTGCATGCTTTTCAAACTATTTTTCAAAGAAATTTTATTTACAATATTTTTTCTATTTATAAGTTTATAGCCTCTTTCGTAGTTGGTAAAGAAGTTTCGTAATCATATTACACTATTAAAGTTATTTGGTTACTGAATCACACAAACGAGTTATAAAACAACCCAAAGGTATAGTAAAATATTAACTGATATTTAACCAAGATTTTCTAAAAGCACGTGATCAAATTAACAAATAATCCATGCCTATGTCACTTTTAAAACGGTCTCTTCTCTTTTTTTTTACTTTTTTTTTGCAAGTATAGCAATTATATCATCAAATGAGATATCAAGCTTTCATCTGATCTGTACTTCCTCTAAAAAAAAAAAAAAAAATTTAGTGTCATAAACTTCCCCCTCCCAACTGGTAACCAAAAAAAAAAAAAACTCCTCACTCCTCTTGCGTATACAGTACGTCGTGGTAGTAAAACATGCAATAGATTAGAACGGTGTACTTTCTCATGATTGCTACAAGGAAGAGATGGGCTCGGCTTGCAGCTCGCCGCGTCCTTCTTTCTTTCTTCTACTAATACACAAGGAAAAACTTTCACGAGTTAAGCTCTCTCTCTCTCTCTCTCTCTCTCTCTCTCTCTCTCTCTCTCTCTCTCTCTCTCTCTCTCTCTCGTGAAAGTAATTCCTTGACGCAAATGCTCACCATGTGTCCCTTTCATTTCAGCAACGCAATGATATAGTGAGATTTGGCTTTTGGTTATTTTCTTCGGGGTTACCATTATCATATTTCCTTAAATGCTGAGTCTGTCTAATTTTATTCCATTACATATGCATAGTCTTCGTTCTTTGTTTTGCTTTATTCAGTACCGTTTAAAGGTTGCAGTAAGAATTCGTTGTGTACTTTCGAAACCAATTCCCATGGAAGATGCCTCATGTAATGAGTTCGTAGATCATTAACAGGTGTAAACTCGGGCTCTCTCTCTCTCTCTCTCTCTCTCTCTCTCTCTCTCTCTCTCTCTCTCTCTCTCTCTCTCTCTCTCGCCAAGTTTTTTATTTCCAATATAAAACAAGGATATCAAGTATACTACTTTTTCCCTTGAAGATAAAATGTACGATTTTATTTCTGCTAGGACGTTCCTCTGGTAATAAATGCTCCGAGTAAGGTTACTTCAAGGATCCTGGGTTCACTTCACTCGCCCAAGGTGCAAACATGTCCTGGCTGTGATTGAAGGAATACAAGATCCAAGGCGAAAGGAAAGAGGAAGAACTCGTTCTGTTTACTTTTTGTTTATGGTAATGTACTCGATCTTCATAGCGACCTATTTCTGATTTCATCAGGTCTCTAAAATTAGGTGCAATTCTCAGAGCTATTTTTTTTTTTTTTTTTTTTTTTTTTTTGCGTTTTTTTTTTTTTTATTTCTACAAGGTCGGGGTATTTAGCATGCGCTCAAACTCTGTTTATCATCGGGGTTTGCAATTTTCATTAGTATCAAAACTTTCATGAGTAAAAATTTCCCTTTGTTGAAGTAACATATACAATATAAAAAAAATAATAAGGGGAAATAGTATCTTTTTTTCGCATAAAACCATTAGTTTAGTAATAGGTGTTTCTTATTCAAACAAATCATAAGCAGCACACGAAAACAACAGGTTTAAAACATGAACAGAAAGACTTGATAATGTCTCATATGCGACAGCTGAAGGTTTCATAAATAAACAGTTAATGGTAATACTGGTAATTGAAAAAGAAAAAAAAATAATAATATTTGCCGAAGAAGACAAGAAAATGTTTAAAAGTTGAGTAAAAGGAAATATAAAACAATATTATGTTTTATAAAGAAAAGAGTTAGCAGACTCCACACATGGCAATGAAAGGTTTTACAATTTTCGAAAAGAATTTATTTGTCTAATAAAGAATGAAATGCTCCATAGATCAACTGAAAATAATTAACATGCTGCATACAAAGCAATGAAAGATTCGAGATAAATAAAAATGAATTATCACGTCCCGCACACGACAAGGAAGGTTTTGGAACAATACCTATGAATTAGTGGGCTCTATAAACAGTAATTAAATTTTCTATAGGGAAAGCAGAATTAGCAACCTCTGTAATGAACAAAATAGTTTAATGGATGAACAGAAATAATTATCATACGCCATGCATGGCAATGATATGTTTTATAAATAAGTAGGAAAGAGCTCTCATGATCCATACATTGTAATTAGAGTTTTGATAAATTAAAAAGAAATAAAATTACTAAGTTCCATAAATGGCAATGAAAATTTGTATTGACAAATAGAAAAGGTAAATTACTGCATAAACAACAATGAAAAACTTGACAGATGTTTAGAAAAGAATTAATGTTCTTCACGTACAGCAATCAAAGGTTCAATAGACAAATATAAAAGTATTATCCTACACCAAAAGCAACAATAAAATATTTAATAGGAAAATGGAAAACAACGATCCCGCTTCTTACACAGTGATGAATGGTTTCATTGCTAAATAGAGGAAAATCAGCATTAACCGAAGAATGGAAAAGAATTAGCATATAACATATACAGTAATAAAACGTTTTACAAGTAATAGAGATCAGTTAACACTCAACATACAGAGCAATAATTTTCTTTTATTGAAGGATAGAAAAGGAAGTAGAGAATTGTTAGCGTAGCCTATTCCCATACACGGAAGTGGTTGTTGTTGTTGGTTTGGTAAATACAAAAGAATTAGTATACTGCAAACACGTCAATATAAGCTTTTATATAAAAAATTGAAAAAAGCAACATGCTCCATGCACTAAATTAAAGAATTTTTGGATAAGTAGAAAAATTGAGGGTTCCATGCATAACAATGAAGGTTTGGTAAGGTATAACAGAATTTTTATGGTTCATACACAGATTTGAATAGTTCTAAAGATGTTTAAAAAAGAATACCATGCTCCATATACATCACTGAAAGGTTTTATAAAAAAAAAAAAAAAAAAGAAAATAATTGTCATGTTCCATATATGAAGAGGAAAGGTTTTACACAACGAACAGTAACATATTAACATGCTCCATACACGGCAACGATAAGTTTTATAGCCAAATGTAAAAAAGATGCCTCAAACAGCAATGAAAGATTTTGCTGATAAATGGAAATGATATGGCATATTCTGAGATACACCGTAAAGAAATATTTTGCTGCTAAATAAGAAGGATTTGGCTTATGACAGGTATTACAGATAGATAGATAAGAATCAACATGTATCATATTAGCGTGTATTTATATATTAGATTATGTGAAGAGCTCTCACATACCTCTTCGTATAATTATGTTATTTTTATGGAACCTTGTAATCTTGAGTTTGATAATGCATTTCTGTCTTTTAAAAGAGATTTTAAAAATCAACTTAATAGTTATTTAGGGATAGTCTACTATAGTCTAATATCGTTTATCCAAAACATTTTGATATTTTTGCCAAGTTATCCCGTATCATAAAAGTACCAAACTTTGACATTCCCTGCCCTTTGAGTCCATCTCCCTCCCCACCCATATCCCCACCAATTCCCTCTCTGCGATCACCTTCAGTTTGCTGGACAGCGCCACCTATGGCCTAACGAAAAGCTAGACATTTGAAGCTCCCCTTGCGCGCCTGACTGACCTTGGCACCATAAAAAGATGCTTAGAGAGACCTCACGGCGCTTTTTACATAGGTCCACAAGACTTCTGATCTTTAGAAGTTCCGTGTTTGGTAGATGCTGCTGCTGATGCTGCTACACTCGAATAACATTTCGGCGGCACTGGTTACGATTCAGCTGGAGGACTCTTTTTCACTGAAAAAAAAACTTCTATGGAATTAGTAAGATGTCATTACAGCATCTCTCGAAGATCCCCAGGACTAAACACTTTTAACTCATTGTTTTGTAATTACAATTTCATCATTTGGTTATCGGTTTTTATAGATTTTGCGTATGTTTTCTAGACAGAGGACTCATTTATATTATTATTATTATTATTATTATTATTATTATTATTATTATTATTGTTGTTGTTGTTGTTGTTGTTATTATTATATGTATATATATATATATATATATATATATATATATATATATATATATATATATATATATATATATATATATATATATACGTATATATATATATATATATATATATATATATATATATATATATATATATATATATATATATATATATATACTGTATATGCGTGTGTGTATGTGTGTGTTTGGTTTTGCGCGATGAACTCAGGTTTTATCGTTGTTTGTTACGAATAATTACAGGTACTTGCATGAAACATCCTGAGAAATAGAGAGAGAGAGAGAGAGAGAGAGAGAGAGAGAGAGAGAGAGAGAGAGAGAGAGAGAGAGAGAGAGCCTTACCTTACCTTATCTTATTTTATGTTTTATGTTTGGGTTCCCCCAGGTACCTCAGTGTGAGACACTTCGTATATCCACCAGAGAGTTGCTAATGCATCTTCCGGTGTATTTTGCACCTCCCAGTCTTGGATGGTCTAGGATGCATCTTAGGTAATTATCGAGCTTATGCTTAAACACATCTACGCTCACTCCTGATATGTTTCTTAGATGAGCTGGCAGCGCATTAAATAGTCGCTGCATTATCGATGCTGGTCCGTAGTGGATTAATGTCCTGTGCGCCTTCCTTAATTTTCCTGGTATAGTTTTTGGCACTATTAATCTACCTCGGCTTGCTCTTTCTGATATTTTTAGCTCCATGATGTTTTCAGTAATTCCTTCTATTTGCTTCCATGCTAATATTATCATGTAACGTTCCCTTCTCCTTTCTAGACTGTATAGTTTTAAAAATTGCAGTCTTTCCCAGTAGTTAAGGTCCTTGACTTCTATTCTAGCAGTATAGGACCTTTGTACACTCTCTATTTGTGCAATATCCTTTTGGTAGTGTGGGTACCCTATCACATTGCAGTACTTGAGTGTACTACGTACATAAGTTTTGTAAAGCATAATCACGTGTTCAGCTTTTCTTGTTTTAAAGTGTCTGAATAACATTCCCATTTTTGCTTTACATTTAGCCAACAGTGTTGCTATTTGGTCGTTGCATAACATATTCCTATTTAACATTACACCAAGGTCTTTAATTGCTTCCTTTTTTGTGATCGTCTCGTTATTAGGTCCGTTGTATGCATATACCATTCCTTCTGTTTCCATAATTCATTGATTCAAATTTATCGAAGTTAAATACCATCCTATTTATCTCCACCCATTCATATATTTTGTTTAGATCTCTTTGTAGTGAGTTCCTATCTTCATCACAAGTAATTTCTCTACATATTCTTGTGTCATCGGCGAAACTTCTCACTACAGAGTTTTCAACATCACAGTCTATGTCTGAGATCATAATAACAAACAGCAGTGCAGCTAGTACCGAACCTTGTGACACGCCAGATATTACCTGAGCTTCATCTGATTTCTCGTCATTTCCAACCACTATCTGTTTTCTGTTTTGCAGGGATTCTTTTACCCATTTTCCTATCTTTCCCACAATATTGTGCTTTCTCATTTTTTTCTCTAATATATTATGGTCTACCCTGTCAAAGGCTTTTGCAAAATCTAGATAGATCGCATCTGTGTCTTTTTCATTTATCATATTTTTGTATATGTTTTCATAGTGTGCTATCAGTTGGGTTTGTGTACTTTTTCCGGGCACAAAACCGTGTTGACCTATATTGAAAAAATAATTTTTAACCAAATGATTCATTATTTTCTTTTTTATTACCCTTTCATACACTTTCATAATATGTGATGTTAGACTAACAAGTCTATAATTGCTTGCCTCTAGTCTTGATCCACTTTCGAAAATAGGGGTTATATAAGCTAATTTATGTTTTAACATATATCTCGCTCATATCTACACTTTGTGTTAGCAGTATTGCAAGTAACTTCTCGATAGTGTTTGCAGTTTATTTTAACAAAATCGCTGGAACTCCATCTGGTCCGGCTGCCGATCCATTTTTAATTTCGTTTATAGCCTTGACAATATCTGCTTCATTAATATCTATATCCGTTAGATATTCAACATTTTCTTCTCTCATTTCTGTTTCGTTATTCTCATTCGCAATTCTTGGCGTGAACTCACTCTTATATTTTTCTGCTAATATGTTGCATATTTCCTTTTTTTCATTTGTTAGCCGTCCTTCAATTCTTAGAGGGCCTATTTCTAATGTCCCTTTATTCATTTGTTTTGCATAGGAGTAAAGTACTTTGAGGTTTTTTTGTATATTTTGAAGTGTCCTTTCTTCTAAGTCCCTTTTTTCATTTTCTTTCGACTGTATAATCTTTTGTTCAGCATTTTCTATCTTATATTTTATTTCCATCATTTTCCACACATTTTTTTCTTTTGCAAGATTTTTCTTCCGCTTTCTAATTTTCTGAAATAAGATCCTTCTGTCTCTTGGTATGCATGTCTTTTGTTTATTGTTTTTTTTTCGGTATATATTTTTCAACAATTTTCTCCAGTATTTTGTACAGTATGTCCGTATTTACCTGTATATTATCACTTACAAATACATTTTTCCATTCTTTGTTCAGTTCTTCATTTATTTCGGACCATTTTATATTCTTACTATAAAAATTATATTTTCCATATCCTTCCCAACGTTTTGTGCTTTGATTAATTCTGCGATCACTTGCTTTGGAATGGACTATTAATTCTATGACATTGTGGTCTGAAATTTCCGTGTTATACACTATTATTACTTTAACATAATTCACCTCATTCACAAATACTAGATCTAGGACATTTTCCTTTCTTGTTGGAATGTGGTTTATTTGTTGCATATTATGTTCTAATAGCATATCTTGAAGCTTTTCAAATTGCCTCTTATCTTCTGCGCTACTATTACTCTCTTTTTTATATGTATACATACAACCACTTTCTTCTATCCGTTCTTTCCAATCCACGAAAGGAAAGTTAAAATTTACGGATAGGAGTATATTCCAGTCTTTATGGTTTCTACATATATCATTTATTTTTCTATTATTATGTCAAACTCCTTAGTATTTGGGGGTCTGTAAACTACAATATTCACTAGTTTTCAAATTCAATTTCTACCGCAATCAATTCACATTCTGTGTTGCTGTATTTTTAACAGACTTTTCCTTGATTTATGTCTCTTCCATATATTGCGGTTCACCTTTGATTCCTATTTGTTCTGTCTGATCTATAAGTTTGGAAACCCTTTATCTGGTCATCACTGCCAGTCTCTTGGGAATACCATGTTTCACTTATATTCAATATATCTATTTTTTCAATTTGGGTTAGTTCTTCTAAGAACTCTATTTTCCTTTTAGAGTTATTCGTGACTAAACCCTGTGTATTCATCACTATTATGGTTTGTGTTTCATCCCCATTATTTAATATTGGTAATAATATGGATTCTCCCATACTTCCTTCCTGTTCTGATATGTTCTTTTCTTCATTTCCAGGAATTCTGCCATTAAAAAATCCAACTTTTCTATTATATTTGCTCTTTCGCCTTCATATTTATTTTTGTGTGTATACCTGCAATTATCCCCATATCTGCACCATCCCCTGGCATTATAGATGCATTCTTTGTAGTTGGGCTCTAAATGTGCATATTTGGGTTGAAAGGCCTCATTTCTTGGGGCCTTTGGTGCATAGCGGGGTATATACGCGGCCTGCTTCTTTGTTTCTTTTTTTGTTTAATTTTTGCTTTCATTTTTCTTTTCAGTTTGCTGAGTTGTCTTACTTTCATTCATGGTTGCAGGATGCATATATCGACATTTTTTGTTGAAACTGCATCCTTTTCCTTCTTTTAGGTTTTTGCATATTTTTGGATGGAGATCTCTGCATTCGTCTCCATATCCGTCTAAAGAGAGAGAGAGAGAGAGAGAGAGAGAGAGAGAGAGAGAGAGAGAGAGAGAGAGAGAGATAATCAATTCCTATACAAATATAAACTGTACTGTTTTTGCTAAGCTTATATATGGTGAAATATCATCATCATTTCCTCGTACGCCTTTTGACGCAAAGGGCTTTGGTTAGATTTCGCCAGTCGTCTCTATCATGAGCTTTTAAATCAATACTTCTCCATTCATCATCTCCCACTTAACATTTCATAGTCCTCAGCCATGTAGGCTTGAGTCTTCCAACTCTTCTAGTTCCTGTGGAGCCCAGTTGAAAGTTTGGTGAACTAATCTCTCTTGGGGAGTGCGAAGGGAATGCTCAAACATCTCCATTTGCAATTCACCATGATCTCATCTACATATGGCACTCGAGTAATCTCTATTATAATTTCATTTCTAATCATCTCTAGCCATTTAACTCCCAATACTCTTCTGACGCTTTTGTTCTAAAATCTACAAAATCTGTTTGATATAGTTTCATTGTTATACCACGATTCATGTCCATACAGTAGCACCGATCTCACTAAACTGATATATGGCCTGATTCTTATATGTATTTCAGGCGATTTGGTTTTCAAATTTTACTTAACCTAGCTATTGCCTGAGCTGCTTTTCTTTAATCATTCATTAAACTCATTCTAAAGATCCTGTATTAGAGATCATAGCTCCTAAATATCGAAATGATTCTACCTCATTAATCGTTTCGCCTTCCAATGATATTTCATCTTCCACTGTATATTCCGTTCTCATCATCTTTGCCTTTCTTTTATTTATCTTAATTCCGACTGCATGTGATATTTCCTGCATTCTGGTAAGCAAGCTTTGTAAGTCCTGTGGTGTTCTGCTAATAAGAGCAGCGTCATCAGCATACTCTAGGCCAGCTAATTTCCTATTACCAATCCAGTACAATCCTTCTCCACCATTCCCAACTGTTCTATGGTTTACAAAATCGTTGGATGGGATTCCACTAACATTAACTTTGCATTTGCTATGCTCATGTACAGATTTGATTAAATTTACATATTTGAAAGGAACTCCATAGTAACGTAGGACTCTCCACAAGATTTGCTGGTGCACATCATCAAATGCTTTTTCATAGTCCACAAATAGTATCTAAAGGTAAATAATCCATATTGTTTTACGTGAGAATGAGAACAATAGTTTTTATCTTTTATAAATCGATTCATGCTCTCAAAATCGTCACTTAGGAATTAGTGACAATTGTTGTAATGGTATTTAAGTGGGACTCCGAATTCAAATAGAGTACTTTCGTCAACTTAATTCATTCACTATATTTCCTTTATTGATTTATTGTCTGACATTCAAAAAAAAGATAATGGCTTATTATTTTAGATACAGTATAGCATGAGGCACACCAAGACTCTCTCTCTCTCTCTCTCTCTCTCTCTCTCTCTCTCTCTCTCTCCTCTGCCTCATTCTACAATCTTTAATCATGGAATACGGGAAATCCCTACTGTACGGAGCAACTTCTAGCCAATTGTTAATTTTTATCTTATTTCAGAAAAATAGAAATTCAGAGGGAATGGTACACATGGCCGGAACTGATGCGATCTTCGACAGTATATGTATTTAGTTGTCCTAGATGTAATTTAGGAACCATATTATCATCATTATCATCATCATCATCTCTTACGCTTATTGACGCAAAGGGCCCGGGTTAGATTTTGCCAGTGGTCTCTATCTTGAGCTTTTAATTCAATACTTCTCCACTCATCATCTCCAACTTAATGCTTCATAGATCTCAGCCATGTAGGCCTGGGTCTTCCAACTCTTCCAGTGCCATGTGGAGCCCAGTTAAACATTTGGTGAACCAATCTCTCTTAGGCAGTGCGAAGAGAATGCCCAAACCATCTCCATCTACCACTCGCCATGATTTCATCCACGTATGGCACTAGAGTAGTCTCTCTGATAGCTTCATTTCTAATCACGTCCTGCCATTTAACTCCCAATATTCTTCTGAGTGTTTCGTTCTCAAATATGCTAAATGTTGGATATTGTTTCATTACCATACCTCGACTCATGTCCATACAGTAAAATAGATCTCACTAAACTGATATATAGTCTGGTTTTTATATTAATTTCAGGCGATTTGAATTCCAAATTAAAATTTGGAATTCAAATCGCCTTGGTTTGCTTTTTTCAATCTTTCACTAAAATTCAATTCTAATGACCCTGTATTGGAGATCATAGTTCCTAAATACTTAAATGATTCTACCTCATTAATCCCTTCTCCTTCCAATGATATTTTATCTTCCATTGCATATTCGGTTCTCATCATCTCTGGCTTTCTTTTATTCATCTTGAGCCCAATCTGGTTGATATTTCGGGCATCCTGGTAAGCAATCATTGCAAATCCTGTGGTGTTCTGCTAATAAGGACTGCACCTTCAGCATACTCTATGTCCCCTAATTTCCTATTACCAATCCAGTCCAATCCTCCTCCACTATCTCAAACTGTTCTACGCATTACAAAATTCATAAGAAGGATAAACAACATAGGAGGCAACACACACCCTTGGAGTATTCTGCTGTTCACTGGAAATTCATTTGATACGACTCCACTGACATTAACTTTGCATTTGCTATGCTTATGAACATACTTAATCAAATTTACATATCTAAAAAGAATTCCATGATGATGTATGAATCTTCACAAAATAGGCCGGTGCACACTATCAAAGGTTTTTTCATAGTCCACAAATGCCATCAAATGTCTTAAAATGGAAATTTGGTTAGTACAACTTCTACCTTTTCGAAATCCTGCTTGTTCAGATCTCAGCTTTTTATCGATCTTTCTCTCCAGTCTCTTTAGAATAAGCTGGCTATATATTTTAATGACAACATGACAACTGACGTAAATGTGATGCCTCTGTAATTATTACAATCAGTCATGTCCCCTTTTTTTGCCATTTTCACTCACACTCCTAGCTCCCATTCATCGGGTTTTGCCCGTTCATGCCACATTTTATAAAATAATCTTGTAAGTATTCTGGGAGTCACTTCATTTTCAGCCAGTATCATCTCAGCAGTTATTCCATCGTAACCAAGGGCTTTCCATCTCCTGAGGTTTTTAATAGTAGCTTCAACTTCAAACACACTGAATTCATTTATGGGCACATCAAGATCTTCAGCTTCAGGTATATCAATCAAATTATTCCCTTCATATCTCCTATTCATGACCTCACTTGAGTGTTCCATCCAACATTGCCTTTCTTCATCCTCTGTTGTTATAACAGATCCCTCTCTCTCTCTTTTATGGGTATATGCTTCTTCTTCTTTTCTCCCATAGAGATTTCATTAATAATTCTATGAGCGATTCTTACACCATAGCCACTTCCTGAATTCATAGCTTTGTCAGCTCCTCTACTTTCCTGACTAAATATTCTCTCCAGTCATTCCTGGCTTTTCTTTTGACTCCACTATCGATACAGGAATACTTAGCATGCTTTACCTTGTAATTTTCATTACTTCCTCGGAAACTTTCAAAAATCCACTTCTGTTTTTGTCTCCTTTTCGTGGTCTCCCAAGTATCATTTGATATCCATGGCTTTCTCCTTGTAACTGCATGTCACAAAACTTCACTACCAACTGACTGCCATATGTTCTTAATATCACACCATTCTTCGTTAATTTTCTGCTCTTCGTCTCTCAAAAGTCTGCAAATCGATTCCTACTTTCAATTGCAAAGGTTTTTCTGTGCTCATCTTCCAGAAGCTTGGTTGTATCAAACCTAGGTATTCTATCTATATTTCTGTTGGATGTTTTCAGTTTTAATTTTAGTCTGGCAATGAGGAGCTGGTGATCACTACCAATATCTCTACCTCTATAGTTTCTTACATTTCTCATAGTCCTCATTTTCCCTTTATGAATGGCTATGTGATCTATTTGGTTTTTGCAGTCCTCATTTTCCCTTTATGAATGGCTATGTGATCTATTTGGTTTTTGTAATTGCTACATGGTGAAGTCCATGTATACTTGTGGATGCACTTGTGCTGGAAAAGAGTACCTATAAAGACAAGATTATTTGTTGAACAGAATCGTATGAATTGTGCTTCATTTTCATTTGCAACTTTACCAAGCACCCATCATATTCTCTATACCTTGATTATTCCTTCCAACTTTAGCATTGAAGTCACCAATCACAATTTTCATATTTCTCTCCCCGGGATCTCCTCTATTACACTCTGCAAATGTTCATAGTATTCATCTTTCCTTTCTTCAGGGGAATCATTTGTTGGTGCATAGCGAACTATGATACAGTCGGCCCTCATTCTTCACGGTAGTTATATTACAGACACAGCCACGAAAAGGGAATATTTTCGTGAATAACTGCTCTACTAAGGTGGGCTAATTCCTAACCTAAAAAGTCACTGACCCTTGCCAGGAGCAGGTGCCCGAGCTGATGATAAGCACGGTAAATACTGCCCAATATTGTTTTAATTTGTTTTTTACAACAGTTTATAATCATATATACAGTGTACAGTACATTTGCACACATGTACACTATGTACCGGACACAGTAAGGCTACAGTACAGTGCTAAAGTAATTATCGAGTCATTATCATCCCCTTATTGTTCTGTATAACAAAAGTTGTTCTCATCTAGTATTTACAGTACTGTAATCTAATACTCACTGATACTGTTCTGTATATTACTGTTATATATTTACAGTAATATCACTACAGTACAGATTAACTGTACTTACTGTAAGTGTTCGGTGTTTTCGTTCAGACGACTTGCTGCCTACACGCTTTCTTGAAGCATAACGCAACTATGTGTCGTCTCTTGCGTAGTATGCTACAGTATATCTATACTTTCTTTAACAGAAATACAGCTTATTTTATAAGCTAAAACCATAAATATCTCGTTATTAATTGTTTCTTTTGAAGAAACAAACAAATACAGTGCATTCGATTACTGTTCAACACTAATTCTCTCTCTCTCTCTCTCTCTCTCTCTCTCTCTCTCTCTCTCTCTCTCTCTCTCTCTCTCTCTCTCTCTCTCTAAACATAGCTTGAAATATATGATTTTGTTTTGGAAGCATTATTACATTCTAGAAAATTACGATTATTTTAATAGTTAATTGTGCTTTGATAAAACATTTATGTACTTTTGTTTTAAATTTCGGGTGTATTTTCAATTGAAGTATTTTTGTGTTGTGATCAGATCAGCTGATGCACATAGGAATCAATAACAAAGAGTATTTTTTAATATACTACTTCTTAACTTATTAAAAATATCTGCTGTATATAGATAATGAAATATTACATAAGCACTGATGTGTTATAAGCTATCATAATATTCATATAATACATCTTTAGCTATTACAGTATTTTCTCTCTCTCTCTCTCTCTCTCTCTCTCTCTCTCTCTCTCTCTCTCTCTCTCTCTCTCTCTCTGTATCAAGTGAAATCTTTGTTTCTTTGCAAAATCTCTATTGAATACTCACTGACGGAGCCGCAATAAATAATTTCTTAAGCTTTATAATCAAGCACCACAGAGCTAAAAACTATAAAATATCGTGCATCGGCAGCATGAATGAAACTCGGGTTAGCGTTATGCGATTCAACAGTACAAGTAAATAAAGTATGAGAGAAGTATTTCAAATAAAACTATTGAAATTAGTATGCTAATTGGAAAATGATAGACCAAGTAATAATAGTTTCTTTTATTAAATAAGAAATATCCTTCGGAAGCAAAAGATTATATTTTGCTGTTTTTAATTATAGATACAATGCTAAAATGTGAATATTACATGTATTACTATTGAATACAGTTATGTGAAACACCAGTTTAATCAAAATCTGGTTTATTTCAGATATAGCTGTAAGTTTTTACCAAAATAAATGGATATACACTGTACAGAGAGAGCTGGGTGGATAGATAGGTAGTTGTGAGAAGCACCCCTAGTGTAAAGGAGCGCGTAAATTTTATGACAATTATAAGAATTTTTATTTGATAGGTATTGCGTTGTCATTATGCGAGAAAAACCAAAGCCGAGAAGCAAAAACCCGCGATTTATGAACAAGGGCCGACTGTAATCATAATGCACTGCTTTGATTCAAACTTTGCAAGTAACACTTTACTTTATACAGCTTTCCACTCAGTGAATGCCTTTTCTACTCTTGGTGTCATCATTCCAACCCCTTCCTTTCCAATATCATCTGTCCTTCCTGAACAGATATATAAATTGCCTTGGTCTAAGGTTTCCTTACCAATCCCCTTACAATGTGTTTCACTTAGGGCCAAGATATCCAAACTATATTTCATGAATTCATTCTCCAATTGCTGTAACTTAACAATTTGATTCATGGTTCTAACTTTCCAATTACCATTTTTTTTTCTTTAGTATTTATAAACCGGGAGATTCTTAACACCACGCTACGCCCGGACTGGGGGGCCATTCTGTCATTTTCGCTTACCATAAACTGACTAAATCCATACAGTATTCATTTGCTAAATTCATCAAAGGATAGCTAGTTTCTTGTGATGCGCAGTGCCTACCTAACTAAGGCAAGGGACCCCTGCCGGTCCTTACTGATTCCAGTGAGAACATCCGCCAGGCGTAGGGAGTAAAAGCCATAGAGACATCTTGTCTATCGCCTTAAAGCCAATCTGTCACCCTGCTGCCAGTGACTTCAAGATTTAGGCGGCCATTTTCTCCACACCCAAACTTCTCGTTACTCCTCCAAGTTGCTCATCTGCTTATATAGCCATTAGCAAACATGGATTGCTAAAATATACCACCTAGCACAGAGAGGACTTTTATCATTTTATATCAAAATAGAAGAGAAAGTAAATGCAGCATTTATAAATTTCCATGATGAGATTGTAATTAATTATGGCTAAGGAAACAGAAATTTGCGTTCACTCTCGAGATTTCCAGCTTTACATTAAATGAACTGAGCCTTCATTGCTATTTAGATTGGATTCTCTATACAGGAGGAAGACTGAATTCTGCCTTCATAAACATATCCAAAAGTCAGTAAAATTATCATTGTTAAACAAATCTCAGCTCAAGATGTCACTGTCTATTCCATCTCATTAATAGTAGAAAACTTGTGACGGACTTGAAGGAGACACGAATCAAGGACAAGCTCTGAACTAAATTCCTTTAGCAACAATGCAGGTGTTTATAGTTATAGGGCCCAAAGGGGTCACATGCCGGTGAGAATTGCAAGTGTACATTATATACGAGTTTTATTAATAAAGTTGATATTGGCATAAGAATTAAAAATATACTATCAGTAATGAAAAAAGAAAAAAGGAGTTGAAATTAGCGTGTTACATTCAACTGCTTTTGTCATTTAAATGAAATGGAGATAGATGAAGGTTACTGCAGGCGGTGCCTAGAAGAAACCGTGAAGACCATTTTTCTTTATTTGCCTGTGCGTTACTTGCTGCGCGTCCACTACTAAGACTACAAATATTTATCTAGAACAGGGTACCCCAACTACTGGCTTATAAAACAAATATACTTTGTACCACGGTTGACCTATACCTAGACCGTGCTTTGTACAATGCATGAAAAACATAAAGAGTTGCTGTGTCTGAATATGAAACAGTAGTCTATAGTAAATTGGGCCATGATCTGTCCATGCTTCAATACAGGGAGCATCCCCCACACCCCATGACCATAATTAAAGATTAGTGACATGTCTTGAACACGTTGTCTCACTGCTCAAGCGGCCAGCAACATCATGTCTCTAATACTTACAATCCTTAACAATTAGCATGGTAAAAATAAGAAAGTTTTTAATGTGAACAGAGTGTTTATTGAGAAATGCGAGGAAACACGTCTTTTAATACCAAATAATACCTTGTTTTTTAACAAACATTTGCTGTATTGAAAAAAAAAATATCTGGAAAAAAATAAACACTGGAAAGCCTAGGACTGCGAGCCTATGGCATCATACGATGCATATGCAAAACATGAAATCATTTAGAGTTGGAGAACTGATTAAACAGTGTGCAGGGAAAATGACACGAGCATTTGGGGGAAAAAAGTTACCAGGAAATTTGAAAGTGTGTCATTATCCCACTAAACAGTTGCAAGAAGAGTAACTGATCTTAATGAGCAGTTTCCTGTAAAATTGAAAAATAAAAAATAAAGTACTGCAAATACATTTCATTGGTTTTAGATGCGAGTACAGATATGAGTGACACCAACCAGTTACTCTTATTCACCTGTACAGCAAACGAGGATTTCGTGGTAGACTACACAAAGAACTTGATAAGATGAAGTACTAGAGATGTGGTACAAAGGTGTCAGATATTAATGGCACAAAACAATCCAGTAGTCACTCATTTTCTCGCATATAACATGCACAGCTTTCCAGTCAAATCACATGACAGCTGCTACTATTGTAATGATAAGACAAGGATGGATAGAATAATAACAATCATGTGTAAACTCTGCTAGTTTATTCTTGAAAGTACAGCTTAATGTTAAGCAAGATACAAATTAAAATGTAGAGAGCGTTGCTTGTTTTCCAAGGACTCTGGAAAGTTCCAATGAACATTGTATTTGCATACCAACGTGCTGTTGCTTGCCAACGTATATGAAGGATTTAAAAAATTCTCTTGCATTGTAACAGATGGTACAGGAACTATGACTGGCAGTAATGTGAGACTGGTTGATTTACTGAAGGAAAATGGAGTTTATTGTATCACACTGCACTGTATTATCCACCAATAAGCATTATGTGGCAAGGTATTACAGATGAGTGATGTTATGTGTGTGTGATCAAGATGGTGAATTTAATCAGAGGTAGCAATAAGTCACAACGAAACAGAAAATTTATATCTGTCGTTAAAGAAGTAAATGCAGAATTTGGTGACATACCAATGCACTCAATTATCATGTGTCTTTTTTCATTGCTCTTGTGAAAGACAATCATTCTTTTCTTAAAAATAAACAGCTTGGCAATACAGAATTGTATGCAATTCAGCTAAAAGATAGAGACTTTATTTGCTCTCTAACATTTCTCACAGACATGATCACCCACTTAAATGTATGTAATCTGAACTTACAAGGCAAGTACCATATGTTTCTCAACTGGTTGGGTACATGAAGCTTTCCACAAGAAGCTGTTGCTATCCAGTGATTGTTTACGAAAGAATGATCTTGCACACATTCCATCATGTCGTGACCTCATGGCATGATATAAAGTCCGACTTCAAGCTTTGTTAGAAAAAATTGAAAGATTAACTTTTGAATTTAAAATCCGATTCAAAGACTTGGAGAAGCTGAAACCCAGTCTTCTGTTATTTAACAACCCAATGGAAGGGAATTTGGTAGCACAGTTACCAGAACTTCAGCTTGATTTGTGTGAACAACATTCTGATTTAATGTTGCTTGCAAAGAAAAATGAAAATCGGGAGATTTTCTGGAAGTTGGTTTGCAAGCTGAGAAATTTTTCATTAAAGCTGCCCTCTATGTTTGGTAGTGTATATACATGTGACTGTGCTGTTCAACTATGAAGCAAATAAAATATAAAACTAGAAAGCTATTTGAAAATTAAAACTGGATGCGCGTCTTAGGCTTGCCAGAACCACCATTGGTACTGATATGGAGGCTCTAGTAAAAGATAAGCAGTGTCCCAGAACTTCTCATTAGCAGATAAGGACTATCACCACTGTATTCGTGCACATCAGTATTCACTTATTTCATACCTGTAGAACCTACATTTATAATTTGTGTAGCACCTTAAGATCACACAATATATCTTATTGATTTTTAGTTTTATCTTAGTTCTTTAAAAATAATATATATATATATATATATATATATATATATATATATATATATATATATATATATATATATATATATATATATATATATATATATATATATATATATATATATATATATATATATATATATATATATATATATATATATATATATATATATATATATATATATATATATATATATATATATATATATATATATATATATATAGTAATGGCCTCGTTGGACCACAACACACACTAGGTCTACAGGACCATAAATAATCAAAATAAAGTTCAAAAGACAGCAATCCACTAAGGTGGAAGCAAGCCCAGCTAAATGCAGCACAAGAATAACTCAAGGGGGATAACAAAACAATGAAAAATATATATATATATATATATATATATATATATATATATATATATATATATATATATATATATATATATATATATATATATATATAATTCAATAAAATACAGGAAGTTATAACTAGGCCTCTTCATTAACATTAAATCACAAAATCACTTACACAACATATACCCAAATTATTAGGCAACACATTCAACCTCTGAAGGAGGAAAGGGAGCCCAGAGAGGAATAGAAAATAACCAAAAGAAAGGAATAACCTGAATTTTACACTCTAAAGGATAATGATGAGACGAAGGTCTCCTCCCATAAGCACTCCAATAAAGGCAGAGGACAGCAAATCTCAATACAATTACTATCGAGCTCTATCAGAAAATTCATCTGACTACTGCAGCACAGCCGTAATCCTAGTCATCTTATTCATAATCATGGACGCCGGGATCCCAGTAATCTTGGTCAATACTTTATATAAGAAATGGATGACACTCCTTACCGTCGCCAAGCGAGGCCCCTCTGGCAAGTACTGCACCGGAGGCAATAATAAAATGGCGAAGATGTGGAGAAACGGCCAGCTGAAGATATATATTTTCTCAGAGACTTGCTGTAAATCCGAGAGAGATAGCAGGCTCACTAGTCAGGGTGCAGATACCAACTGCCTGCAGCTTGGAAATCAGGTCTCAAGTCAACTCAGCAGAGCCAAAATATGGAGGGGAGAAACAGGGAGGATTAGTCAACAAGACTATACAAAAATACAGTACCACTGGAGTGAGGAGACCCCTACTAACAAGAAGGCGAATTAACAACGAACTTTACAGCCTTCAGCTATGAAAGAGGAACTTAAAAGCTAACCTAAGTAAGCTGATACATTATAAAAACCTAAGGTTTACTTACAATATATATATATATATATATATATATATATATATATATATATATATATATATATATATATATATATATATATACATACATACATGAATATATATATATATATATATATATATATATATATATATATATATATATATATATATATATATATATATGTATATATATATATATATATATATATATATATATATATATATATATATATTATATATATATATATATATATATATATATATATATATATATATATATATATATATATATATTTATATATATACATATTATTACTAGCTAAGCTACAACCCTAGTTGTAAAAGCAAGATGCTATAAGTCCAAGGGCTCCAACAGGGAAAAATAGCCCAGTGAGGAAAGGAAATAAGGAAATAAATAAACGATATAAGTAAAGAAAATTAAAATAAGATATTTTAAAAACATTAACAACATTAAAACAGATATTTAATTTATGAACTATAAAAGGACTTACGCAAGCCTGTTCAACATAAAAACATTTGCTGTGAGTTTAAACTTTTGAAGTTCTACTGATTCAACTACCCGATTAGGAAGATCCTTCCACAACTTGGTCACAGCTGGAATAAAACTTCTTAAGTACTGTTTAGTATTGAGCCTCATGATGGATAAGGTCTGACTATTAAAATTAACTGCATACCTAGTATTACGAACAGGATGGAACTGTCCAGGAAGATCTGAATGTAAAGGATGGGTAGAATTATAAAAAAAAATCTTATGCAACATGCATAATGAACTAATTGAACGACGGTGCCAAAGGTTAATATCTAGATCAGGAATAAAAAATTTGATAGACTGTAAGTTCTTGTCCAACAAATTAAAATGAGAATCAGCAGCTGAAGACCACACAGGAGAGCAGTACTCGAAACAAGGTAAAATGAAAGAATTAAAACATTTCTTCAGACTAGATTAATAACCAAAAATCTTGAAAGACTTTCTCAATAAGCCAATTTTTTGTCCAACTGAAGAAGACACAGACCTAATGTGTTTCTCAAAAGTAAATTGGCTGTTGAGAATCCCACCTAAAATTTTTAAGAGTCATATAAAGTTAAAGAAACATTATCAATGCTGAGATCTAGATGTTGAGGAGTCACGGTCCTTGACCTACTTACAATCATACTTTGAGTTTTGTTAGGATTCAACTTCATACCCCATAATTTGCACCCTACACTAATTTTAGCTAGATCTCTATTAAGAGATTCAGCAACCCCAGATCTACATTCAGGGGATGGAATTGATGCAAAGAGAAGAGCATTATCTGCATATGCAACAAGCTTGTTTTCTAGACCAAACCACATGTCATGCGTATATAGTATGAAAAGTAATGGGCCAAGAACGCTACCCTGAGGAACACCAGATATCACATTCCTATACTCACTATAGAGCCCATCAATAACAACTCTTTGCGATCTATTACTTAAAAATTCAATAATGATGCTAAGAAACTACACACCCACTCCCAAATGTTTGAGTTTGAAAACAAGGGCCTCATGATTAACACGATCAAAGGCAGCACTATAATCAAGGCCAATCATACGAACTTCCTGACAACAATCAAGGGATTTCTGTACAACATTGGAGATTGTAAGAAGGGCATCACATGCTCCAAGGCCTTTATGAAAACCAAATTGCAAACTAGGGAACATAAGATTACCTTCAGCAAACCTATTATGACGTTTTACCAAAAGACGTTCAAAAATTTAGATAATATGGGAGTTATGGAAATTGGGCAGTAATCAGTTAGACTTGAACTACCACACACACATTTACATGTTGGAGTAACATTATGAATTCTCCAACATGTGCTAAAAGCTCTTCTTCTTGCTAAAATGTACCAAATAACAGATAACTTTGGAGTTAAGAAATCAGCAGTTGAGATACTACCGCTAGAGAGTTATGGGGTCTTTTGACTGGCCAGACAGTACTACATTGGATCCTCCTCTCTGGTTACGGTTCATTTTCCCTTTGCCTACATACACACTGAATAGTCTGGCATATTCTTTACATATTCTCCTCTATCCTCATACACCTGACAACACAGATTACCAAACAATTCTTCATCACCCAAGGGGTTACTGCACTGTAATTGTTCAGTGCCACTTTCCTCTTGGTAAGGGTAGAAGAGACTCTTTAGCTATGGTAAGCAGCTCTTCTAGGAGAAGGACACTCCAAAATCAAACCACTGTTCTCTAGTCTTGGGTAGTGCCATAGCCTCTGTACCATGGCCTTTCACTGTCTTGGGTTAGAGTTCTCTTGCTTGAGGGTACACTCGAGCACACTCTCCTATCTTATTTCTCTTCCTCTTGTTTTGTTAAAGTTTTTATAGTTTATATAGGAGATATTTTTTGTTGTTACTCTTCTTAGAATATTTTCTTTTCCTTTTTTCTTTTCCGCACTGAGCTATTTTCCCTGTTGGAGCCCCTGGGCTTATAGCATACTGCTTTTCCAACTAGGGTTGTAGCTTAGTAAGTAAGTAATAATAATAATAATAATAATATTTCGATCTACACCTCCATAAGCATCAAGGTCCAATATATAGGCTATATATATATATATATATATATATATATATATATATATATATATATATATATATATATATATATATATATATATATATATATATATATATATATATATATATATATATATATATATATATATATATATATATATATATATATATATATATTGTTGCAACCATAACTATCACTGGCTCACATAATATGTATATATATATATATATATATATATATATATATATATATATATATATATATATATATATATATATATATATATATATATATATATATATATGTATGTATATATGTTAATATTATATTATCATATTATATATATAATATTATATATATTACAGCTGGCAAGCAGCAGAACCTTTCAAGTTTCAATCTCACATGTTTGTTTTTAATTGAATCTGTTACACTTGAAAAATTAATACCTGAGCTCTGAGACAGTGATATAACTCCCACACAGCAATATATAAAAATGCTGAATATCCAAAGGTCTCTAAAGTACGCTCAAAACAACACTGGGTAATTATCATTAAGAACTATCAAACTACTTCTTACTTCTATACGAGAGAGTACTGCGAAAACACTGATGATTGAAATAATACACTCTTTGCAAAAATAGATATATTTTATAAATATTACAACACTTTGAAAGAATTTACATAGAAATGAATCACTTGAAATATCAAATCTGAACAAAACTTAGACTAAGGCAAAATAAATCAATACTTATGAAAATTACACAATCACTTGTTTATCCTGAGATTAAATTTTGCACAATTTATTAGTGTTGATACTTAATGAAAATAGTTAACCTAATAACGATACAAATATACTTCACGTTTGTACATAAATCTCCCTGGGCCAGTTACAAAGACTTACACAATAACAATATTCACCACAACACAATCAATTTATAATAACCTTTAACCCTTTTACCCCCAGGCTATTTGTAAATTTCCAACCGTTAACCCCTAGGGGTTATTTTTTTCCAGCACATTTTGCAGTATATTTTTTTTCAAATTGCTCTAATAGCCTTAATTTTAGTCATAGAGAGGTCAGGTTGGTCTCATTCTCTTGGAAAATGCATGAATTTTCACAAAAAAATTATCAAAAATATGCAAAAAGAATTTTAAATAGTATTTTTTTGCAAGGACGTACCGGTATGTCCATGGGGGTAAAGGGATGAGTTTTGTGAAACGTACCATTACGTCCTTTGGGGGTAAAAGGGTTAACGTCTTTTGTAACGTTTCAACTCACTACACAAAATATGCTGTATGTTGTAATTAAACTTAATCACTTTGGATAAGCACACTATAGGCACTAGAGAGAGAGAGGGGTGTACTTTGGCTCATTCACGGGACAGGCTGTGTCTCTCCTGCCCTTATGCATCCCTGGGGGTGTTTTTGTATGAACTTAGTAACTTCTAGAATATTCTAAAAAGATTATTCTCGTGGCTTTGAGGCCGGCTTCTAACGACGCAGAGTTATCAACTCCCATGTATCGAACAACAGAATCAACCTCGCGCACGGCAACTCTCTCAGCTAGCTCCACCCACCAACTGGTCCCGGAAATAAAAAGAAGGATAAAATCTACCACTGCGGTTTTCGAGAACCTTCCAAATCCCGTGGCAAATATAAGAATTGCGTATTTTCTCACAAACATGATGCAATACCTCATAAAAATATAAAAGAAGATTACATAAGCCCTTGTTCATAACTCATATGGATCATATAACACGCTTAAACAGAGTATGTATGATTTCGTAACAAAATACGTGAAATAAAAAGTAAATTCTTAAAAATAGCATAAATTTACATATACTGACTTAAATGAAGAATACAATGAAATTAACAACGAAAGTCTTACGTAATTTACATACCAAACTTATATCTACATAAGAGGAACTCACCTTACGGGCTGATTATTCACCTCTTAAATAAACAAATGAAATACATAAATAAAATATGTGAATAAATTATTTACTCTATGCTAGACCAGCTTCGTAAGAATATATATATATATATATATATATATATATATATATATATATATATATATATATATATATATATATATATATATATATATATATATATATATATATATATATATATATATATATATATATATATATATATATATATATATATATATATATATATATATATATATATATATATATATATATATATATATATATATATATATGAAATGGACAAATATATCAATGAAGTTAGACCACCTTGAGATAGAAAAAAAACAGATCCGGAAAAAAGTTTATTATTATGATGATTTCACTCATAGTAAAGAACGTAAAATATATCCTCTCTAACAACTAGCATTGTATATTCACTTTTTATTGTCTCTTTTATGACATTTTAAAGAAAAATATATACCTCATGGAGCAGAATATATAAACCTGTGATATTATTGTTAATTTTTCAGTAAATTTGACGAGGTGACAAATCCTTATTATTTCAGTGTATCCTTTCACGGACAAATTATTTTGCTTACTACTCCTAATCCCATAGACTAGTTCTATTGCATTTGCAATATTCGTAAGGAGTGAATTTTCCCGAGTTTCCGATTGTCCCTTTACAGTCAGAATATATCAGGGAAACTATTTCTTTTTTTTTTTTAGAATTATAAGTTTGAACAGCAAGCAGTATTTCATTATATGCGTCTTCTTTACGTAGAATATTCTTCATATTCTTAGTAAATGTTTGTCTTACATTGCCGTCCATTTTTAGAATGTAACATCATCCTGTCAGTATAGAAAGGTCTCCTTCCGTGATGAGGCACCATTCAACAATATGACCAGGTTCGCCTTTGTTAAAATTCCTTTGAATCTTGAAAGCTTCTCGACTTTAAGCCACTGTCTTTTCTGCTGCTACATGATACATTGGAATCTGGTAGGTTTTGCGAACGTTTATGACCATTTTCAAAGGTCCTTCCCCACTGGTTTTAAATTGTCATTCATTGACCTCATATAGTTTTGTAATACTGTAGTCTCAATGATTATTTTTCTTCAGAAATAGATTTCGCGTTTTCACCGATTTACTCAGATGTGTGTGGGTTGAGGTCGACCCATACTCCGAAAACTATTTCTGAAAAACCAAATTTTGAATCAATCGATTTTTAATAATTAAGAAAAATTAAAAGATACATCAAATATCTGAAAAGTTAAATGAAACCCATTTACATTTTAAATATTCGTTACAAATAAATGTTTAAAAGTAAGTATAAAAAAGACTTTCCAAAAAAAATACCAAAACAACAAATAAACATATATCCAAAAATTGATTTATGAGGATATTTCCGAAGAAATGGGGAACAATTTGTGGCAGCCTGAAAGGGGGTAAGATCTGGAATGCGAAAAAGGGTAAGTTTTTGGGGGGAAAATTTCGTTGATTTTACGTATTGTTTTAGCCACCTTAATGAATTGATTACTGGATGCAATTTTACAAAAACGAAGCCATATTGTAGAATAGAAACATGGACACTCAAAATCAAACCATTCTTCTTTAGTCTGGGGTATTGCCAAAGCCACTGTACCTTGGTCTTCCACTGTCTTGGGGTAGGGTTCTCTTGCTTAAGGGTACACTCAGGCACACTATTATCTCTTGTTTTTCTGTCTCTTGAATTTTCAAAGTTTTTATAGTTTACATGCTATAACTGTTCTTAAAGTATTCATTTTAATTGTTTAACTACTTCTATTGTAGTTCATTTATTTCTTTTCCTCACAGGGCTATTTTTCCTTGTTGTAGCCCTTGGGCTTATAGCGTCTTGCTTTTCCAGCTAGGAGTCAAATCAAAAGGTAATTTTTTGACATTTTAGTTTCACCTTGAAAATTTCTGATAAAAATTATTGTATCTATTATAAAATATAAGAATATAGTAAAATATAGCAAATTTTATTGAAAACGAAAATACATCTCTCGGCTATGCCAACAAAATGGCCCTAGACGACAACAACTTGTATGGTCAAATCTGCCAACTGAAATGGAGAAGAGTAAGTCAATTTCAACGTGTAATTTACTTATCTAAATACTTGATGTTCGGCTTAAAACTTTTATGGTAGCTTGCTGGATGTTTGGTCAAAATATTAAAACCATAAAATGAACATTCTAACCAATATTAATTCGAAAATAAAATGAAATAAAGAAAGACAAAAATGCAACATTTTACATAAAAGATTATTGATATGCATACTACAAAGATTAAGATTTTTGTCTTTATGCAGGCAATTAGTATAAAAATAAAGTTTCGTTTCATAACTTGGCTATGACAATGAAACACAGTTTAGACACAAGAAAGTTGGATGCAGCAGGCAAATAGGCTACCGGCATCGCAAACATGCTGTGTTTGTCTTGTGATCGTCCTTGGAAGGGCAGCTTTGGTTTCTGATCCCTTTGGGCTGCTTGATATGCCCACAGGGGATCGTAGGTATATACAGTAGTTGAAGAATTCACTACATGCTCATGGAGGGGACTCGACAAGTTCACTGCCGTGTAGAACCTGTAACTTACGAGGGGAGCATATACGTCACTGGTGACCTCGTTGAGGAATAATTGCCTTGACAGCTCTTGTAGAAGGGCATGCCGTAGTAAAAAATATAAGAATTAGCCATAATTATATTCAATAATCCATAAAAGAGACACAGTGGCCAGCGTCTGGTCTTACAAACACAATTAGATATATCGAATTGTAAAACATCTGAATGTCAGACTTCCGTTTTTACAACTAGGACTGATGCAGGGAACTTAACAGCATTCCCTTCTTTGTCCTGTTGACTTGCTGACACTGTAGGGTCAAATTGGGTTCATAGCACTTTCTCCGAAAGTTTCTTAGGAATATAAGGTTTCAGACAAGTGATGCCACACAGATGTATTCGTTCATCAGCGAGTGCTAAGGTGAGCAGGAGCTCAGACGTGAAAATTTCCCTAAGCGTTGATCCTATAGGCTCCTTGACTGTGTCCTTCCCAGGTAGGCTATGCTGTTACACATGTAATGTGTATCAGTATCACATGCCAACACATACCTATAGGAAGAGAAAATAGAATTAGTAATAAATAAAGGTGAATGGATATCAAATACAAATTCATTGACCATAAAGGCAAAATGATAGGCAAGTCCAAAATTGCTGATCAATAAAAAGTAAAATGGATTATACTGTATATATATATATATATATATATATATATATATATATATATATATATATATATATATATATATATATATATATATATATATATATATATATATATATATATATACAAAGAAAAGAGTATAAGAAATAAAAAATTAATTATATGAACAAAAAACAAAATGAATATCTATGTGCTTATTTTTCTTGATTATTTGGAATGTACATCTTGAACCAACAGTGGCCCCTGAATGGTACCAACTGTTCGTCCACAGTGAGATGGAGCCATAAGGAGTAATTTCTTCGACAATTAGTCCCCATATGGTTGAATATTTTCCTAATTGGAGCAAGATGGTCTTCCTTCGCCCTCTCTTCATGGGTGGGAGCATCGTTGAAGCAGAAAATCCTTACCAAGAGGGCAAAACGATGCTCGCTCATTGTATACCTGTACAAAGGAATACCCTCGGTGTGGTCCCACATATATTATGACATATAGCCATATGGTTGTTTGACTTGACAGCGGACATAATTAGAATCCAAATGAATGCCTTGAGCGTCCTCGGGTCCAAGTTCCTTAGGGCAACATTGTCCTAGGGATCAGCCCCTCAAAATAGCAAGGTGATCATTAGAACATAATAAGACAACCTCTGCCAGTATCAGCTCATCCAAAAAGAGCAAAAAAAATGTTGGATACTTTTCTCGCTCCCATCATGGCAGAGGTGGGACCACCAGCTTCAATCCTTGGGTTTGGCTCCTTATGCTTGTGAGACCTATCTTATGGAAGGGGTTTCCCATGGCCGGATGCAGTTCATCTCTTCTACTCCTCCTCCTCCTCTCCTCAACCCAAGTTTGACACTCAGATGCAGGCGTGTGCCCACGTGAGGCTGAGGGTTGGGGAGTGGGGAGATGTATTGCCATAGTTCTCGTGGTCACAACAGGCAAAGGTCTGATAATCCCTTCATTGTCTAACTCGCCATCTCCATTGCCTGAGGCGATAACTTTAGGATCATCTGCCTCCTCATCTTCCTCCCTCACAACTCTCTCCTGATGAGCGAAGTCAATCTCCTTCTTGCCGTCTTCAATAATATCAACAACTTCCAAATTGTCATCAACATCACTCTCTAACTCAAGTTTGAGTAAGTTGATGGCATCCACAACCATAGAAACTTTCTTTAAAAGCATTCTTGATGAAAACTAAAACAAAATTAAAAAAAAGATAAAAACTTGGCATTTGAAGAAAAACAGACTTCATAGCAATATATGACATTTCAGCCAAACCTACTCCTATACATAAGGTGAGCACACCATTCACCTACATTTTCCAACAAAAACAAACTATGCAAGTCTAACCACTGTTGTGTAGTGTAATATTACTGTATGTAAAAACATTTGTTTTTTGTACACTTACAATTTTGGAGTTTCACTGGGTCGACATCAACCCAACACAAGTTCAGAAAGGTTGGAAGCATGCAAGCTGGAGTGGAGCATATCTTGACCTGACCATGGTTGGGAGACTTCTGACCTGCTGTAGGTTCATCATATCACCCTCAAATCTCCGACGGCTGGTGAATGATGCGCAAAAATATTTTTTCAATTTACATGGTGGGTCCACCCACTGCCGTCTCAATATAGAAGGCCTGGGTCTCAGAATTATGACGTCACGGCCTGCGTCGTTACCGAGTTCTCTATTTCTAACATACTTACCCTCATCTAATTATTTGTTCCTGTTCCTTTAACAGTATCGACTACTTACGTTCTTCTAACACCACTTATGGTGCTATTCTAAATATAATGAATCTTGTTACAAACCTGTTGAAATAGTTATTTCTGTTTTTATCCATTTATGTTACTTCATAAATTCATGAAGTATTGACCTGGACTAGGTCAGATTATTATTTTTTCACCTTATTATCATGTTGAAATAATAGCAATAATAATAATAATAATAATATATATTTTCACCTCATTGTCATGATACTGTAATGATAATATAGCAATACATTTTTCACCTCGTTCTCATTCTATGATAATAACAATAGACACACTCTTGAGAGCCTAAGATTTTATTAAAGTAGTGATCTGCGACATACATGAAACATATTACACACATCAAGACTGCATTTTAAGAGAAATTACAAACAATTCATAGCATTTCAAAATGACATATTAGAGTACAGGCAAACTTTCCTGCAAAATTACCTTAGTTGTCAAGCGTTGAAAGTTTTCTCTTTTTACTTTTTTCATGACATTTTGTTATTGTAACACTTTGTATAATTATTTAATAATATATTGGACAGAGGCCAGATACATATCCTAAGTAGTGTACTTACTGATCTACCACATGAGCAACATTCATTTACATTAAAAGACTTTACCTGAAAATTCAAAGCTAGCTTAACAAGAACCTCTCTTTGATTATTGCATTGCAGAAAATCGTTCTTGAAATTACCAATGAGAGATTGAAATACTTGGTAAGTGGAAATACAAAGTAAAAGTGTAAAATATGTTGGCCATTTCAAGCTACCTCTGTCAAGGATTTTGAGATATTTACAATTGTCAGGAATATCAACTTCAATTGCTCTATCAAGAGAGACCCTACTTAAACATAATTGACATTTCAGCTTTGTTTTAGTGCTGTGAGCAACGTAACCTGCAATATAAATCATAACATTTTCATCTTCCTTTGACAAGCCTTCTTCATCCACATATTCCTCAGCCTCCTTGAATTTCTCTAAACAATCGACAGAATCACACTTAGAGCCAAGTTCACATGGAGAGGAATTTAACTCAAAGATGGTTAATGGACTAGACTTCGACGAAGCCATGGAAAGAACATTCGTAATTTTTAGTTTCTTTTCAGACTCCATTACTTGAGCAACAGCTACATTATAATTTGTACCACTCATCTGCCTATACTGTCCAAATCTACTTTCTAGCTTATCTGTTTGAAATTTCCCCAATAATACATAATGAAAGTTATGGTGCTTCAACAAATAATCACATAATTTTATCAATGTTGATGTAGTGTGCCTGAGAGCAAAATATGTTTCTCTTGACAATCTACCATTCCTTCCATGGTGAGGCATATCCAACTCTTCCCAAGCACCAAGCCAGTGATCAAATTTACTGAGAAATATCAAGTTTGGATCTGAAGATAAATCTTGCTTAATAGGGTCACGTTTTTTCTGACGTAGGTGGACGCCTTTGTTTGGAGTTTTCACATTTACAATATGCCACCAGGATATTATTTGTTCCAAGAAATTAATAGTACCTGACACATCAAAAGTATTCATTGTTTTCAATGCAGCTACATTCTTTTCATCAAACAGTCTGACAACAAACTGCACATTCTGTCTTTCCAAATTAGTAGGGAAAAGAACTTTCTCTGACAAACCTGGCGCTAGTTTAACATATTGATCACATTCTTTTGTGTAGAATTCTTTCAGTGGCAGAAGATTTGCATTTTCCTGAATTTGGAAATTGGAAGGTGAAGGTATTACAAAAGTTTGAATGGGATTTTTCTGATTTAACCAATTATTTCGTATGCTTTTCAGTAAATGAACTGAATCAAAAAGGAAGAAAAGTGGCACAGTCAAATCATATGGATTTGGAATGGAGGAGGCAAGATTTCCATCACACATTTTCTCGAACATATTTCTGTTAACCCTGTTGTTATCAGAGATTAATGATACGACAATGTATCCTATATCATGGAGGAACGCCAAAACTTTGTGCGTCAACTCAAGAAGTGTCTGTGCTGTCAGATTACAGACTGGGTACAAAGCAGCAACATGTTTGTTTTTCGAAAGGATTGATGAAATCATAAAAGCCTGAACTGTTGTCGCCGGTTTACTAGAGTTAACAGAAGCACCATAAACTTTACCTCCTTTATATGAGAGACCTTTGTTTACATGTATCTCATCAAGCAGCACATTTACAATTTTTTCTTCACTTTTTAGTGTTGCAAATTTTTTCCTTAAAAAGAGCTCATGTGAATTTCCATTACACACAGACTTTGCACCTGATACATTAAGCTTCCCTAGGTAATCAGGATGAGGGAGAATAAGGACCTTGCTGTCACGTAGATGTATGTACAGTGATGGCCTTGACAAATAGACACTATATGCCCAAACCAAAAAATCACAGCTGTATGCAACTTTTTCTTTACAAAACATGCTTAACTGTTCAGCACAAAACCATAACACTCCCCTCTTTGAACACTTGTCATTTTCTGATTCAGTTTCCAATAACCCCTCAATAACTTTAATACACTGGGTCACTCTGTCAACATCACTAACAGCTGAATCAAGGTTAGAACTCATGTGACTTAATAAATTTTCAAATTTTGACCACCGATCACAATTGTTTTCTGATCCTAGAAGCCATTTAAATTTGTTAGAATTTAAAGCAGTGTTTTCGTACCATACTAAAACTTTCAAGTCTTTCATCACTTTAAAAGATACAATTAGCTTTGGTTGGTCCTCACAATTAACTTAAGGAAAGATACACAGTCTTTACTTGAAACAAACAACCAATCCTTAGAAAGCCTATTAATAAAGTTTTTAACAAATTCATCGAAACTATTTATAGTGTCATTTTCTATCCATGTTTGAAACTTTAATTCATCTCGTTCAAGTACCTCGTCTTTTGTTTTCTGCGGATTCCTACGAGCTGGTGGTACTTTCTGTGACATGTATTTTGGTTGATTATGGAAGATAGTCGGGTATGCATCCTTGGTCAGAGTTGGCGTCCCCCTCTTAGCGGTGATCACAGTTCCATCAGGACGTGTAATGCTGTCTTCTGTAACGATGAAACTTTCTTTGAAGTGCTTTGCACACACGATTGTATTAGGGGTAGGTGTAAAGTCTTCTCTGTGGATGGCTTTTATCCATAGCTGCCGTCGTTGTTCATCCCTTGGGAAGCGGAACTCAGAAACATCTGATCTTGAATAATTACATCCCGGCACACAGCATGACCTTGGCATCTGCAAAAATATATTAATGATATTTTTTTTCCACAAATATAATTTTCAAGAAATTATTGATAAGACCTTTTTTGCATATCATATTTGCCATTATATTAATAAATCACCGACATATTCTCGTATGGCCACACGAGATACAAAGTAGTGACAGTAAATTCAAAATTTTATCATACATCCCAGTTACAACTTTCTTACGGTGCAAAAATGCCTAACATCCAGGGTGACCAGACGTCTGTATTTGACAGGATTGTTTCATATTTATGACATTTATCCCGTGTCCCGTATCAACACTCCCCGGGACGCCTTTTCTCGTATTTTTGATATTTAAAAAAATATATATTATATAATAGTGAACTTTTGTGAGATACGAGGTAAAGAAAAGGCGGCCTTCCGAAATTGGCAACAGTGAAGATGCAAAATAAAAAAAATAACCAGGCTATAATGCACATTCGAAAGAAATAACTTACTAGAGTAAAAATCAATGATAAATGTTATAAGATGATGATAAGACATGAACTAAAGTTTGTAACATGACACCTCAGTTAAGATTCTCCTAAGCTACGATGATGTCAGTTGGGTTTTTCATTATTCCAATGTCAAAGGAGATGTGTAATGTATCGCATGTGTTTCATACACACTCGTACCCTGCAACGTTATTACTTTTTTGGTTTACCTTTCGCTCTTTCTTGCACTGATAATAGACCAACCTGTTTATGCTTGCTGTATCATGTCTTAGTTTGTTTGAATTTTTTTTACTTTCCTGCTTGCAAGTGCTTGTATACAACCTGTTATCTTTTTACTAAAGGTTAGCCTACATTCTAGCACCTACAGTTGTTATCACACTGGTGACCAATGTGGCAACATATATGTATGTAGGCCTATTTGGTTGATTTAAACCAAACATACCGATGATGTTGATTCTTTACTATAAACTCAATCGCAATGTTGATCAAGTGAGGGCTATCGCTTATCTAAACATGCTGTTTTTACTTACTATTTATCATTAGTTTACTTAAGACAATTATTCAATATTTTATTTGATGGTTTCTGCATTGGTTATAAAAGATAAAGGTTTCTAAAGTGTTTTGTATCAGAAATAAATAAAGGAATATATATATATATATATATATATATATATATATATATATATATATATATATATATATATATATATATATATATATATATATATATATATATATATATATATATATATATATATATATATATATATATATATATATATATATATAGTGAAAACCTTACTCTTCTTTCGTACTGTCCAGCTAAAAAATAAAAAGAAAGTACACTTGATGCTAAGAAGCACTATGTATGAGAAAGATGATACCCATTCAGTTGTGTTACCTGAGATTATTAGCTTTTACACTTCACCAAGGATGGTGTCGACAGCTTTGACCAGATATACCACACATCTGTACATTTGCTCAAAAAAAAAAAAAAAAAAAAAAAACGTTGTTGGCCATTATGTTTGTTTTACTTGTTGAATATGGTGGGAGTAAATTCTAACCTAACCGAGACCTCAATTTATTGCCTAAATGTAACCCTTCATTGTGTTGCAATTTGTGCAGCTTTTCTATGAAATCCCATTGAATTTATTTCAAGGGCAAACGAAAAAAAAAATAAAGGTTACCTCCACCAAGCAAAGGGGGAATCTTGGCCCAGAGGGGGGATTTTATCCTGGGACAAAGTTCCCCCGGGGGGATTTATATCCTGGGCCATATTTCCCCCGTAGAGAATTTCGGACGGGGGGGTGGGGGGGACAGACCATTACACCGGCAGATAATTTTCAGAATAACAGGATATTGCATTAAAGTTTCTCTATATATTATTTGGTGTCGACACGAGTTTCGATTCTTCAGGACTACACTGGCTGATTGAATTACACTTTAATATATAGGCTATGATGATGAAATGTTGATGCCAAAATATTTGCAAAATCCAAAACTAATTGACAAAAACTGAAAAATGAAAGTTTTAGATTCTTGAACATGTAGAGATGAAATTTACTATTAATTTTAAATACATGAATTATTTTTCACAAGGCTTCACAGATCATGGCCGATCTTGCATGCCCTCCACTGTTTCGCTGGTTTACATTTCCACTTTTTGCAGTGAGCTTGACATTAGTTCTCGACGAAAGTCATGTCATATTCAAAGCAGACTAATTCGTGAAGCTTACACGCTCCATCAAATATTAGATGTTATTCTGAAAACTATCTGCAGGACAGTTCGTCAGGAGAAAAGCTATCTTCCAGTTATGAATGCCACCAAGAAATTGTGAGTAACAGGCCTAAGCAATATATATATATATATATATATATATATATATATATATATATATATATATATATATATATATATATAGATAGATAGATAGATAGATAGATAGATATATATATATATATATATATATATATATATATATATATATATATATATATATATATATATATATATATATATATATATATATATATATATATATATATATATTATATGTACGTGTGTGTATGTCTATTTTGCTAATACAAAAGCACTTTAGAAACCTTGATTTATTTATAACCAATGCAGTATTAGTGAATATCAATTAAAACATTAGATAATTGTCTTATGTGAACTATCAATTAAACGAAATTAAAAATGTGAAAGGCGTTAAAGATTTAACAATAAAATTGTAACCGACGACCAAATTATAGCTATACTAAATCGTAAGAAAAAAACATAGAATGCTTAGAAAAGCGATAGCCTTGACTTGATAGATATTGTGATTGAGTTTATAGCAAAGAATCAACATCGTCAGTATGTTTTTTGTAAATGTACAATGTAGGCCTACCGGTGTTGATAGTCGTTGTGTAAAAATTTCAATTGGTCTTATGAAAATCGTTCAAAATTGCATTTTTCTATGCTGCAATTTGCTGTCAGATACGCAGAAATTGCGAGAGTGCCATTTTAAACGCCGCCTCCCCCCCCAACGGAAAAATTTTCCCTACGCCATTGATTTAGGCGTCCCTTAAGCCCCTCTGACACTTGCACGCATTCGTGGCACGCACTGGCACGCATTGATGCGCGAACTCGCGTGAACGAGCCGTGAAAATGTCGTGAACAGTGCGGGAACTCGCGTGCCAGAGCGTACCAATGCGTGCCATGCGGGCCCAAAACTTTGAAATGTTTAAAGTTTGTGGCACGCATTGGCACGCACTAAATGGCCGTGAAATAGTCGTGAACGATGCGCCAACTGGAGTGAACTGGAGTGAACACTGCGGGAACTGGCGTGAACTGGAGTGAACTGGAGTGAACGATGCGGGAAGTGGCGTGAACTTTATAATGAAGAGAAATAAAAAGGAAACGAAAATATTAATGAAAAAGAAAGAAAAATAAACCTAATAAATTTTTATATTAACTGTTTTAATGTGAAAAAAAAATGATATCTTATTTCAAACTATTTCTATAACTTTATAATGAAGAGAAACAAAAAGGAAACGAAAAAATTAATGAAAAGGAAAGAAAAATAAACCTAATAAATTTTTATATTTGCTGTTTTAATGTGAAACAAAATTATATCTTATTTCAAACTATTTCTATAACTTTATAATGAAGAAAAACAAAAAGGAAACGAAAAAATTAATGAAAAGGAAAGAAAAATAAACCTAATAAATTTTCATATTTGCTGTTTTAATGTGAAAAAAAAATATATCTTATTTCAAACTATTTTTATAACTTTATAATGAAGAGAAACAAAAAGGAAACGAAAAAATTAATGAAAAGGAAAGAAAAATAAACCTAATAAATTTTTATATTTGCTGTTTGAATGTAAAAATAAAATGATGTCTTATTTCAAACTATTTCTATAACTTTATAATGAAGAGAAACAAAAAGGAAACGAAAAAAAATAATGAAAAGGAAAGAAAAATATAAACCTAATAATTGTTTATATTTGCTGTTTGAATGTAAAAATAAAATGATGTCTTATTTCATGCACACACTTATTTTCCTCTATTACCAATCAAGACCCAAAACTTTTGTTTTAAATAAAAATGAACTGAAAAATAAACCCAAGAAATTTTTAAGTTTGCTGTTTGAATGTAAAAATAAAATGATGTTTTATTTCATCAACATACTTATTCTTCTTTATTACCTTAAAATGAAGGGAAAAACAAATTTTTTTCTGTTTGCTGTTTTAATGTAAAAATAAAATGATTTCTTATTTCAACACACTTTTTTCTCTATTACCTTAAAATCAACAGCCTAAAAACTTTTCATGTTTGCTGCTTTTAATGTTAAAATAAAATGCTTTCTTAATACTTGTACATATTCTATGTCTGCTATTTATATGTAAATCAAATGCTTTCCTATTGAAACAAAAATAAAGGGCAACAAAAAATACAAACGAAAAAGATACGTTTCTTCTCCTCAATGCAATGGTGTCTCTGACAGAAAGCATTGTTGTCTCTTCCGAAGCCAATTCAAGAATGTCTCGGGTTGGAGAAGCCCCGTTTTTATATGGAGTGGCCAATTCGTGAACTGGCGTGAACGATGCGGAAACGATGCGGAATGATGAGGTAACTCGCGTGAACGTGTCGTGAACTTCTCGTGAACTACGCGTGCCAATTCGTGCCATCGCGTGAACGACGCGTGAACGTCGCGTGAACGATGCGCGAACTGGAGTGAACTGGTCGTGAACAGTGCGGGAAAAACACCAGTGCGTGCACGCACTGGCGCGCATCAATGCGTGCCAGTGCGTGGCAAAAATGCGCGCAAGTGTCAGGCAGGCTTTATTTAAATTTTCAGAATCTCGTCACCCTGCTTACGTCCTGTTGATTTTATGGCAGATAATGTTATTGTTATATAATTTTTGAGAAAACATTCCTCATCCAAACTTTAAAATACTAGTAACCGATCAAACAAAATAAATTGAGTTGAATTATGATAAGAAATTTGTTGCCTATGCTTTTTTCCTTTGTATTATCAAAAACACTGTCGCGTTCTCGTACGGCCACACGAGATACAAAACAGTGACAGTAAATTTAAAATTTTATCACATCCCAGTTTAAAACTGCATTACAGTGTAATACTGCCTTACATCCTGTTCCTCTCAAGGCAGATCTTGTTATTAATGACTATATAACAAGTGAAGTAGCAATGCAATAAGTTTAGTTTACGGTATTTGCCCAAGATATTCAAACATACCAAGCTGGAATTACCGGCTTTTGTATATAAACCGACTGGTAATGCAGTTATAAACCACAACATTTTTATATTACTACAGTAAATCCAATAAGTAAACTATGTACAACTCTTACCTTGCATAATACCCAGTATGAAATCCAATATTAGAGGGTAAAATATGAATCACCAAGGGAGCATCGCCAGAGGCTGTTGCTTGGAGCCTTGGATGAAGACAGATTGCAGACTGAGTTTGAACGTAACGCTTGCTGCTTGGATCAACCGACGCTAGCTATGACGTCACAGCCCTCACACGGTCGGCATGCCCAGGCCTTGTGTATTGAGACGGCAGTGGTCCACCTCGACCCAACACACCTTACCAGGGTTCAATTGAGCCTAATTCTAAATGTTTTACCAATCGCACAACAATCTCCCATTCTTCGCTTAGTTATTGCTATAAAATGATGGTAGTTATAAAAAAAGATTTCCTTCATAATAAATATTTACTTCGATTACTCTTGCCCTAAGTTTATAGCTTTAATTATGGCCTCACTGATTGCTAGACTAAGAAGGTGGTTGCAGGTTTAATATTCTTGCACCCACCGTATGTGTGTTGTACAGTTAGTGTATATCATGCTGTGCACTATAAGCATTACTTAATGGTCTCTGAGGGTTTCTTTGGCCACTAGCTGCACTTACTTTATATCCTTCTACTTTATCTCCATTCTTGCTTCCTTTCTTCCATCCTGCTGTCCAACCTCTTCAAAGTTTTACCTCATCACATAACTTTAGGGTTTGACCCTAGATGATTTGATGCTGAATTGCCTTTCAGGCCTCACCATATGGCTATATGGTCTAAATTCCTATATTGAATCCAAATCAAATATCTTATCCCACAGTGAATGTCAAATTTTCCTACCCTGACCTTGAGAAAACGGATTCCCACTGTGGTTCTACTTAAATCTAGACTCAGAGGGAGGTTGTAAATCAAATGCTTTCAAGAAGAGTAGATGTCAAATGTAATTACCCTGGTCCTAAATCAATGTGTAATGGAATTTTATATTCACTTTGGACGAAAATATTTTGTTTTCAACCTCCCAATTTGTTCAACAATGAGTGGGACTAACGTGGGGAGCCATAGTATCTGAGTCAGGCTAATGGAATTTGATATTCATTTAGGACAAAAGCAATTGATTTGTAACCCTCCTCTTGTATGGCAATAAGTGTAACCACATTGGTTATCCATAATCTCATGGCCTGGTTAATGATATTTGACATTCACTTTATGCTAAAATAATTGATCTCTACCCTCCTTCTTTATCTATCAATAAATATGACTACAGTGGGAAGCCATTGTCGTAAAGTCAGAGTAATGGTATTAGTTATTTGAACAAAAATATTTGGTGAATCTACCTATAAGTGAGACTACAGTGGAAAGCCATGGTTTCATGGTCAGGGTGATGGAATTTCATATTATTTTTGGCAAAAATATTCGGTTTGCAACCTCCATCTTTATCTAGCAATAAGTGAGATCACAGTGGGAAGCCATAATGCCAGGGTCACGATAAAGAATTTAACATTATTCTAGGCCAAAATATTTGGATTACAACCTCCTTCTTTGTCAATAAATAAGTGATACCACAATGGAAATTTATAATCTTAAATCAGGATAATTGAAGTTGACATTAAATTTCGTCTAAAATATATGGATAGCAAACCTCTTCTTTCTGTACCAAAAAGTACGGTTACAATTGTATGTCCTAGCCATAGGGCAAGGATAAAAGTAAAATATCATTTGTAAATCCGTGGGCATTTTGGTATGAAAGGAAGCCAGCCATATAGGTGTTTTAAAAATGTACCAAATAACAATAAAAAAGATATTGGCAGTCTAGGAAAATTGTGTGAATTTGGGAATAAAATATTCTAAAATGATGAAATTTGCATATTTCTTTTATTTGTACTATTTTTTTTTTCATTTTTTTCATAGTTGTGATTAGTAAAATTACAATATTGAGTAAAAGCTAATGTAGTAGTTATACCCTTGAAAAATATTTGTCCTTTAACTGAAAATGATTGTGAAATTATATCATGGAAACCAGGTATCAGATAAATAATTTTTTTGCAATTTTAGCACATGAATGTCCTCACAAGAATTATATGAATAGTTCACATTTCTCCATCTCTATCCTCATTGCCAGAATCCTCTGGCTCAGACTCTTTCTTATAAACAAAACCTTTGTTTGCACTCACTTCATCGATTTTATAAAATGCACCGTTATGTGCTGCTGAGGGTTGCTCTTCGACAGCTTTACCTGTTTGTGTCACAGTTGGTTGTTGCAGTGCATCTTGAGTAGGAGGCAGCCTCTCAGCCTGCATCTGCCAGTTTGCGCAAACAAAAATCACCTAAGCTTCTGAACTGTGGTAATCTTGGTGCCTTGCATGTATACTTTTAGATAACAGCAAGAACGATTTCACTGGGCTTTGGTTTAGCATCCAGTTTTCCTATTACTGATACCTCGTCATCACTTGCCTCTTTGAATGGTATTCAGAATGCCAGTTATCCCTTTGCAGCAAAGCTAGCTTCGTTGTCAGCCCCACTGATGGCATGCAAAACTTGGCAAAGCAGAAGACTTCTCAGGTCCAAGGGTATTATAAATGGGCACAAGAGGAATAAATTGCTGGTTTGTACCAGTTTCCATCACAAAGTTGGTTTTCTCGCACAGCTGAGGATAATGATAAAGTCCAAGGACAACAACATCCATATCTGATGAGTGGATATTGATGACAGGAGCTTTTTGTGCTTCTTCTTGATCACTTGAAAAATATTTGTCATTGAACTTAAAATAAAATTGTAAAATTATATCATGGAAGCCAGGTATCAGATAAATAATTTTTTGCAATTTCAACACATGAATGTCCTCACAGGCACAGTTCATATTTCTCCATCTCTATCCTCATTGCCAGAATCCTTTGGCCCAGACTCTTTCTTACAAACAAAAGCTTTGTTGTTTGCACACACAAGGTCGATTTCATAACATGTGCAGAGTTATGTGCAGCTGAGGTTTGCTCTTCAATAGCTGCAGCTGTTTGTGTCACATTTGACTGTCGCAGTGCATCTTCAGTAGGAGGCACCCTCGCAGCCTGCATCTGCCAGTTTGTGAGCAAAAACCACCTCAGCGTCTGGACTGTGGTAATCTTGGTGCCTAACAGGTATACTTTTAGATCCTAGCAAGAACAATGTCGCTGGACTTTGGTTTAGTGTCCAGCTTTCCCATTGCTGATACCTCATCATCACTTGCCTCTTTTAATGCCTTCCAGGATGCCAGTTATCCCTGTGCGGCAGAGCTGGCTTCGTTGTCAGCCCCACTGTTGGCATGCAACCCTAATAAAGCAGCAGATTTCTCAAGTCCAAGGGCATTACAAATGGGTCCAAGAGGAATGAATTTCTGGTTTGTAACAGATCCCATCACAAAGTTGTTTTTTTTTATTTTTTTTGCACAGCTGAGGATAACGACGAAATCTAAGGACAATAACATCCATATCTGGGGAGTGGATATTGATGACTGAAGCCCCACAACTTGTTGTTTCAGTAGAATGCACGAGGAGCTTTATATCTTCTTCTTCCTGCTCACTCTGAAGGTGACTGACGTATCTTTAGGTTTCCCATCACTGTGCTACCCATACAACAGCCATTTATTTTTTTCTCCTCAGCACACTCCTCTAGCATCTTCTCAGCCAGATAGCTTGTGAGGTCACACTTTGTTGTGACTTGAGCCAGGAATTTTTTCATTGGTACTTTAAATACTGTGGCGGGATGTTGCAAGAACAACCCTCACACCCTTGAATCACTCTAACTGACTATAGTCTCCTCAATACAAACTTGCCCCTTACGTTATCAGCAGCAGGACTCTCGGACAAAAAGGACATAAAAACAAAACATAACCTTAAAACTATATTTCCTTACAAACTAAAAAGCTTAACATAAACGCCCCCCCCCCAAAAAAAAAAAATCACACTTAATACTAATCATACACTTAACACAAAATAGACATTAAGCATACCACCATTCAAATAAACCAACAAAACTTAAAATTAACCCGCACACCAACACCAAAATATGTATGTTTATATAATATATTTTACTTGCACCAACACTGTCGCCCATACAACGCCGAATTGTTTTTAACGGCACACTACCACAGCTTTGTGGTTAACAATCCACTATGTAGAAATTTTCCACAACTACCTCCTTGATTGGGGTCCTGGATATCATCATCATCATCATCATCATCATCAACAACAGCAGTCGAAAGTTCATTCAGTCCGGGTCATCAACAATTATATAACTCTGAGTGGTCGTATCAATTTCCTTATCACAAGCCAGGTCATCAACAATTAATTTCTCATTCAAGGGAGCTCTCTCCAAAGGAGGAATTACGGCTCAAAAAATAAACAAACACTTCCAACGCTGGTTGAAATCAAATATATAAATCCAGTGTGCACACACACAACGGCCTCAAGTCGCAGTCAATCAAAAAAGCATTCGCTCCGAAACATTTACCATTGTCCTAACCTAGCTAAAAGTAAACAAACAACCTCATTTATACCAGCAGTCTTTCTCACAACAAACAATCAATACACTAACTACCCTTCTCTCTCTCTCTCTCTCTGTCTCTCTCTCTCTCTCTCTCTCTCTCTCTCTCTCTCTCTCTCAGGATTTGGCAAAAACAAAAAATAAATAAAAATCCTCCATAATACATTAGTGGAGTATATTAAATGATAAGCAACTGAGGGCTGACTTCCCTGCGTTCTGTCACATGTGACAGTCTGGAGAGTAGTTGGGATATCATAACAATGCAAGACAAGGTGAATTTCATCTGCATCACTATATCTTGCCAGAATATGGCTGATGAAGTGATCAGGTAGCTGGATAGGGTATATGATGAAGTCTGGTTTGTCCATTGGTTGAACCTCTGCCATGCCATCCAGTATTGCTACCTTCACTTCTTGAGGTGTGCCTTCCCGCTCTTCTCTGACAATGTCATGGATTTCTTCTTTTGAATCAGGAACACTTTCTGACTTTTTTGTCAATTTCTTCAACACAGACATCAGACTACTCTTTGAGCAGCAGTGGAACATGATCCCATCTGCGGTAAACATTGAATGTGGCACAACACAAAGTTCATAACTGCCAGCGGTTTCCTCCAAGTCAGTGATAGATCTTGACTTTGACAACAGCAGCATGCAAGTGAAAAGCTTATGGTCTTTTTTGAGCTCAACAATCTCCTGACCTGCACTCACTTTCATCCTTTTTTCCTGTCGCTATCCATGTTTGCATCCTTTGTTTTTTTTTTTTTTTTATAGGTGACCAGAGGTTTATGGTCGACATATGGATCCTGTTAGCCACAAGGTCGTTTTGTAGCTTCTTTTCTCTGGCATCACAGCTTTTGTTACCAAGTTTATCAGGTCAGAACTATCATTCCTAAAGGGATTTTCGAAGTTTCCAAAGTGTGAGTAGGGGCTTGAATATTTTTGTCTTGCTTAGTTACGACTATTCGATAGACCATGGTGATGCTTCGGTGCTGGGGATGAAACTCTGTCAATCTCATGAGCTTCCTAGGGAAGTTGAGCAACTTCTAGTGAATTGAAAAAGAATTTTGAAGCAACAAAAGTATTCTGGGTGATACCCATAAGCTCTCCAGCTAAATTGCATGGACCGATTAATATATATATATATATATATATATATATATATATATATATATATACAGAAAGATATAGATACATATATATGATGTTTTATATAATATATATATAAAACTTTTGTATTATCATTCAGCAATATGCGTATTCTGTTTTAGAATCACCACGCTGGTCGTACACGTATCTCAGACTTTCAACATGTTTTTTTTTTTTCTTTTTTTCTTTTTTATTGTTTTTGGGATGTTCTTAGGACATTTGAATAGGTGGCATGCTTTCATACCAAAATTCCCACGGGAGGGTATTTTGCTCCACATGCTGCCTGACTATAATCAAATTATACATTCACATTTCTTGAATATATAAGATCTACAACTACACCCATTATCTATCAAGAAGTTGGACCACTGTGGGAATCCATAGTCTTAGATGCTATGTTTGACATCTACAATGTTGAAAATGTTTGGTTTTTAGCCTCCCTTGTTACCTAGCAGTACGTGATCTCATAGTGGAAAGCCACAGTCTCAAGATCAGGACAGGTTTTAGGAAGCACATAAGCTACCTAGTCTAATTTAAGCAATGCATATTAGCCAATATTTTTCTCATTGATTTAGGGTACCATATGATGGCCCAGGTTTTCTCCTTGTATTTCACCCTGTGAATTAAAGCGTCTAAGGTTAGGTTAAATAATAAGAGGGAGAGCTCCAGGACAGTCAGGTAGGGCCCAGCTGCCTAGGTTAAGTCAGGGAAAATTAGGTTGGGAAACATTCTGGTATATAACTCATTTCTGGTTTCCCTACAAAATTATCAGTTTTATTTTGTTACTTGCCAAAATCACAGCAAAAGATGGAATCAGGAAAGGAATTTAAAATTGTTTTAAAATTCTTCATCCCTAAGGTCCTTGGCCCTACATTTGTTGGAATACTGTTCTCTTCTCTAATTGTCTGCAACTTCCTGTGATCTTTATCGATGAAACAAGATTGCTCCAAGTGGTTATATCTTTGTTCTCAGCAATGACAATTATTATGAAGGTCACCAATGAAAGGTATTCCTTTTGTTCGTTCTGCATAAGCTCTTTTTCGACAGGTGATTTGTATTTTCCCTCTTAATACTTACATCTAAAATACAAGTGGGCCCTACTTTATAGAGTATCACCCACCACTCCGAGAAGACAAACACGTTGCCAGTGTTAATGGTCTTTCTTTTTCTTTCTGTTCGAGCAGTCCCTTGTACAGTTTTATTCAAAATAACAACAATATTACTTCCTTTGTTTACCTATAGAATAAAGTGTGTCGTCAGTATCTTAATACCAATTCTTTGAGAGGTGGCAATACTACATTAAAGTGTCTTTACTTTTTTGCCTTAATTTCTATGACTTATATTCTTATTTGTGTATTTCTTGGGGAGTGCAAGAAATATATCTATCATAATGTATATGTTAATAATTTCTTCTATCTATCTTCTTTTCATAAACACGTTTTTATAATATAGAGGTTAGCTTCATAATTAGATGGCTTTTTAGACCTATTCCACACCAATGTTCGCTCATTTTGAAGATAACATCCGAATTGTTGATAAAAGCGATATAGGAATCAAGGATACGAATAGATAAGAAGACGCTCATACACTGTCATGAGTGCATTTTATTTGATTAAGTTACGAGATTCCCATTCAGATAAGTTTTCCCAATTATAACTGATAAACGAAGAATAGCAATATAAGACTGAAGGAAGATGACAGAAAAGATAGACCAGAGAAGGTCGTCGATAAAGAGGAAGATTTGAGCACCATCGTCTGTTTTATAAATGAAAACGATTTTCAAAGCAGGTAACTAGCAATACATCATCGATAGTAAATGAGTGCTAGATGACCATTAAAAGTTCCTGTTGTGAATATACAGTACTGAATAATATATTTTTTTACGTAATAAATAATTTAGTAACATTAACTGTCTAACATAGAAAATGTTCACACACATACATGTCTTATGTACGTTATGCCTCATTATCAACGGTTGAAAATTATACCAGGAATTTTTCGTCAGAGGTTTTAGATACAGTTTATAGCCGATTACCTCCTAAGAACAGCCCAAATATGAATGAACGGGACAGATCCTAAAATCATGAACGAATATAGTTATAGGAAAGTTATAACCAACATTATTTCTACTCAGGATATCAAAGAAAATCAACCTTTAAAAGTAGATGAAGACAAATTCAGTTAATCTCATAGCATAAGTGTGATCTTCTCTGGTGACACTTCAGTATTTCTAAATAATAAAGATAGAATTTTATTCTGCTTAATTCGAAAGTCCTCGTTTGTATATTTTCATAGCGTCCCATATTTGCATTTAACCTGAAAATCGAGAGACCGTTTCCACAAGAAAAATGTTATGCCTCCTACAAGCTTCAGTGGTGAAACGATTTGTTTCTGAAATGACTAACTTTCCTTTACTGGAGATGCAAGTGCCTTACCAGATCTTCCAGTATAATTGTGTTACCTCATCCCAAAACACAGGTCCTTTTTGTAACTGGTTCTGTTCTGGCACCGCTTTCTTAGAAAAGGAGATGATGTATGTATGACGATGGGGAACCCCCGAGACTGCCTCCTACGGTAAAGTGCTTGGATCTTTTCCCTGCGTTGATTTTGCTTCTTGAAGGAGAGACTTTTACCCCGGTTAAAGGTGACCCTTTTACCCCCGAACTTCAAAGGGCTGTCTCTTCCATACCATTCACACAAAGACAGACATGGATAGATAGATAGATTGGTATAGAGAAGGAAAGGGGAAAATGTTACTGAATCCTAATAGATGAGTTTGAGAAATGCTTTTGTACAAGAGAGAAAAACATAAACACACACACACACACGCACACACACACACACACACACACACACACACATATATATATATATATATATATATATATATATATATATACCTGTGTGTGAGGAAAGAGAAACAAAAAATGACAAAATGACTCGAAAAAAATCTTTTACAGACACACAGACAAACTATGATACACGTCATGATTGGAGGTATATAAGGACATTTCATGTATGCATTACCTGTACACTTACACTCATACAGTTATATATATATATATATATATATATATATATATATATATATATATATATATATATATATATATATATATATATATATATACAGAATGAATCCCATTATTCACATGGCAGAATAAGAGCGAAGATTTGTCATTTTATAATTTCTACTTTTCCTTAAAGATTTTCAGAAATCTCTATTCCTCCATATTATGGCCGCTGTATTCACATAGTTCCAGAGAACGTAACCATTAGGTTCGTATAGACAGGTTAGTTTAAATATAATTGTATGATAGGAAGTGGCGCGGCTGTGGTGGGAAGGGGTGTCCAATACCCTCAACAGTCAGATGCTTGCCCCATCCCAAATGGCTCCATCACGGTGAAATTTCGTTTGTAGCTAAATTGTAATTGTTTGGTGATATAGCTAACGACATTAACTCGGTTGTTATTACTTTAACAACTTATATAGAGGCGAGAATTGAATGGACATAATTACAGTATAGGTTTTGAACTCAATGGCGTGTTTGTTCATGATATTTTGATCCAACTTAATGTTATTAACTTATATAATCTATTTATAAATTGATTGGAACTATAATTACAGTTTTGAATCTGCAATATAATGTGTCATTGAGAATTTGCATTATATGACAGGGGTATCATACTATAGTTGAAAATATTTGACTATTTGATTGCCAGGAAATTGACTTATTATTTGATACAATTGCAGTATAATTGGAGTAGAAAATTAATGGAAAATTTAGCTTTTTAATTTCAAATGCAGGTTAAGCAATCAAAATTTACTCAGTAAAGTATATAACATTAGACCTTTTAACTTACCAGGTGCATGCTGGGGTGAGAGCTTCTCCTCATTGATATCGAGGAACAAATCAAGGTCGAGACTACCATCATCCATGGCTTCAAAAAGAACATCATCAACCTCAATCTGACTCAAAGGGGGTCACCGACTTGTGTATGGTATCCTTAGAAAAATAAAAATTTGTACTTGGAAGCTGAAAAAAAGAATATTAGTTATAGTCATCAATATCATAATGAAAATTGCACAAGAAAGAATTACATATCAGTAGATTACCTTTACATAACAGTAATTTCCAAATATTTCTGCTATGACCATCATTAGTTCAATGTAAATGTTTGACCATCGGGCCCATAATAAACCCCTATATTCAAAGTGAATATTTGGCTACATTATGTTTGATAAATTCCACTTTCATTACGGAAAAGTTACTAGGAAGCAATATATATCATAAGGCTATTCTAATAAAATAACACTTTACTAAAATTCCAACTACTCTGTATAATCATGAATAGTTCAATGTAAATGTGCAACATGGAGCTCAGAAATGAAGCCCTGTATACAAAGCAGATATGTTGGTCATTTTGGTTTGATAAATTCCACTTTCTAAATTAAAATTCACTATAAAGTACATAAATGACTCGGCTATACTAACTTAACAACAATTTACTATTCTAATTAGAGCCCTGAAGAATTCAATGTGAATTTGCACCATATAGCCAAAATGAAGCCCTATATATAAAGCGAATATTTTGGTAATTCTGATTTGATAAACTCAACTTTCATAATGAAAAAATGTATCAGAAAGCATTATATATAACTAGGCTATACTAACATATCAACACTTTACTAATATTTCAACAATAACCATGAATATTTCCATGTAAATGTGTACCATCTTGTCCAAAATTCATACCTATGCACAAAGCGAATATTTTGCCTCATCTTCTCTAATATTCTCCACGTTCAAAATTAAAAATTCACCAGAAAGCACTAAGCTATATGAACATGACAACAATTTCAAAATATTTTCTCTATAGCCATCAACAGTTCAAAGTAAATGTGCACTGTGTAAATGTGCACTATGTGGACCACAGTGAAGAACACGTGTTTCTCTATAGACATGGCAGTTCAGTCCTTCTGCGCCTAGAAAAAGGGCATAAATGACCACATACATGAAAGATTTTCACCTATTTCCTCTAATAACACATTAATTTCAATCATATCACCAGAAAACACAATCATTTAGCTATACCAAGTTAATTTTTCAGAGACTTACCATAATTAATGGCAGCATGGAGTGGCAAAGAGCAAGAGTAATTCTCGGCATATGTTTGTGCTAGAAGTGTTGAACAGACAGACTCACTTTGCCTTGGGGCAAATATTAGCTATCTTTGATTGACTAAGTACAGACCTGAAGCATGCTCCCATCGACTGTAACCATATGGTGCCAAGTACGTCACACAGGTTGCATATATTAGACTTGTAAAAATCGCGAAAAATATATCCCGTATAGACAACTTGCCCGCTAGAGGGTTAATGGACAAATGGATCTCAGAATAATAGTTGCAAGCAGAGTTGTGCACTCGGAAAAGAACGCAATTGTGTATTGATGGAGTAAATATTTTATCAGATGTTTTGAATGTGGAAGATAGACGAGAGGCAAGGCTGCTTTATCAAAAACCGGAGTTATTACTGTAAATTCTTGTATAAATAGATGTCTAATGCACAAGAGAAAGAATTAGGAAATTTTGTAATTGAAATGCACCAGAAATTTATATGATTTCCTGTGAGATGTTGTGGTGGGTAGTGATAGGGTGACTGAGTTGCTATCCTGGTTTAGGAAGTTATGTTTAGATGCAGAACATTTTCTGAATTTGAGGAAGAGGGGTATATCTGGTCCATCATATAAAGGTAACGGTAATAGAGAAGACAAAGACTTTTAAGGGCATAACCATAATTATTATACCAAGGAACGTGTTTGGTAGAAATTTGAATCATAATATACGATAGGTGACAGAAGGAATGCTAAGGGAAGAATGATGTAAGTAATGACAAGCAGGGGGTTGTGTGTGTTATAGACATTTCTGGTTGTTTTAGGCATCAGAAAATAAATTTCTGAAATGCTCTAACGAAGAGTTCTTTAGGTCTACGACTTCAATAGTTTTAAGAATAATAATGACCAGACTGGAGGTGGTAACACAGTTATGAAAAAAAAATTCAAAAGATTTAGATAATAAAGATGGCTTAAAGAATGATACTTTATTGCATATCTAAAGAGAACTTACACTTTGACAAAATATCATTTGGTTTAATAAATTGGTATCAAGCTGGTTTTACTATGCACATTTTATACAATCTAAAGTGCGATAACTGGGCATCAAGCAAGCTTTACGTTACACATAGTACTTTACATATTTTAGAGTCTATACATCTCGATCTACACTCTCTTATAATAAATAAGGAGAAATTTTGAGCATACAGTATTTAACTAAAGAATTACAAAAGACACAGGTGCTGCTGTCAGAGAAAAGCTCTGGTCTATATTACTGACTTGGATTCGAACAACAGATTAATACTTAACAGGGGTTAACAGCAGGTTATGTAAAAGGAGTAGGCTTCGTGATAGACCGAGTGACAAAAAAACATCGATTATACAAGTTATTCAACACTAGCAAAAATCAATAACTTAAAACACTTACATTAATAGAACAAGTGACAACACTGTAAAATGTTACTAGATTTAAATACTTCTAGTAATTATCGAGATCACAGATAATAGAGAACAGAGGTAACAGCAGATTTTCTCTTTCAGGGACCAAAGGGAAACTTTTCTCTCGTTCGTGTTGGTTCGTGTTGTATAACTGTGTCAAGTGATCCTTCACTAAAGAAATTGGCACAAAAATGCTTCCGGTTAAGAATCTTTGTAATAGAATTTTTCTTTTTCATAATATTACAGGAGGTAACTATAATTATTCCTAATCACTTGATAAAAACAGTTTCTACAGAAATCCCCATTAACCAAGATAAGATATCATTTTGGATGTAAGACTCATTTCAAATGATGTCACTTCCATTCAAAATTCCGCAGCCATTCTTTCAGAATATTCTAAACTTCCACGTTAGCATGATTTCTTTCACATTAAATTTCTAAGATGCCACAATAAAACGGGACGCATTAGATTTTTCATACCATGTATTAAATTCATACTCATAACATCGCAATGATTTTAAACTCTAAGACATCTTTGATAATCCTCCCTTCGAGAGATTATTCCTAACAGTACGGATACGTTTTTAAAGGTTTAAAGGCCGCTCATGAATTACAGAAGGAAAATGCCCTGAGCGTGACCTTATATACATATGATCAGTGCCCAAGCCTGTCTCCATTCAAGCAAAGACCAGGGAGGACAAGGAAGATATGCCTATAGGCTCCCCAAAATCCCCCATCCTTATTTCACAAGCATGGTGAGGTTGCGGAAGCTACAAGAAACTATCGAGCTTGAGAGGGACTCGAACCCCAGTCCAGCAAATCACCGGGCGGGGACGTTTCCAATAGACCACCACAATCCTAAAAGTTTGTGTTATGAAACAGTTATATGAAAAGATTAAAGATAACTGTGATAAAGTTACTTGTGGCGTATTGGATTTATAAAAAGCATACCACAAAATCAACAAAGGTTCTAAAATATTTGTTAAAGATATATGGTATGCAATGTTGAGAGTGATCAAAAGTTTTTATAATGGAATAAAAGTCTATTAGATGTAGATGGGGATTGGGGAGTGAATGGTTTGTTACAAACATTAGACAGAAACTAGGTTATGATATGGCTTCATGGCCGTTAGATATTTTTCGGGCTGGGGTGATATGAAAAGTCAGAGAAAGGATTTTAACATGCAAAAGTAGAATGGTCTGTGATAATGAAATTACTTTTGAATAGAGTTTGATAAGACTAGTGTTTACAGATGTTTCTGTACTAACTGGTAATAGTAAGGAGAACTTATTAAAGCTAATCAAAGAGTTTGAAATTGTTTACAAGAGGAGAATGTAACTAGTAAATGTTAGCAAGAACAGGGGGATCAAAATAGATGGAAACCAATATTCAAACCAGTAAGATAGAGCCAGGAATATTTATATGAAAGATAGAAGAATGTAAGCAGTAGATTTGTGGAGGTATTTGGGACTAAATGTAATGGAGCACGGTAGGTTGAAAGAAGTGTATCACAGAAGAGGTGATGGGAAGGAGAGTAACAAGGTTTTTGCAGAAGATTTGAATGACACTAGTAATACAGTATTGTACCAACCGTGTGTCACACGATCGTACATAAATTATTTTGTATATATTATGCTTGTATCTGCGCTCTTCCCTCGCACTAAAAAGAACCTGAATAATCATGTCTCCGGTTTTCCTCTGTAACATTGTCTGTCTTGTGAACATGAAAATGCCTGTTGCCTTGAGGTTTTGTATATAAAGGAGAGTGTTCTATAATAAAGTTACTCAGTTGATTGCTTCCTGCCTTTGAGTCGCAACCTTTCTCTCGGCCCGTCACAGTATATATGGAACACAAGGTATGAAGGAATTGTTGAACTAATAATACTTTATGGATATTAGGTGTTACTAGTGAGTGCGAATTGAAAAAATTACAATAGCTATTGAAATGAGCTCTATATAATATATATGGCATAATAAGACATAAAAGGGTAAGAAGTATAGACACAGAGGAAGTGATAGAAATGTCATCACAAGTGAAAATGTGGAAAAAAAAAAAAAGTTATTTTAGGTAGTTTGGTTAAGTGGATGATTAGGGAGATTGGGTGATTTAGAAGGGATCAAAAGGAATAGAGGAGAAAGATCTAAAATATACTCTTGTATATAGATAGTGAAAACTAGACCCTGAAATCAAGAGACTTATCATCCTGGAAGAGAGAAAACGCGCAAGATAGAGGTAAATGTTAGGTGGTGTGTCTAGGGACGTTCGGTGTTCTTCTAAAAACCCTTTTGTGTAATTGTGTGAAGAACGTAATATTGTGAAATTTTTCTGCATAATGGAGTCATCAATGATATTGTACTTGAAGTCAAGAGTGTCACAATGACCATTGTCATCTTTTTTTCGCTAGAGATACACCATCACCCCTGTTAGGATATATATATATATATATATATATATATATATATATATATATATATACATATATATATATATATATATATATATATATATATATATATATATATATATATATATATATATATATATATATATATATATGTATATATATATATATGTATATATATATATATATATATATATATATATATATATAGATATGTATGTATATATATATGTGTGTATATATATATATATATATATATATATATATACATATATTATCATATTATAGTCCCGTGATCTGAGAACCAAAATATAATATATATATATATTACGGCTGGCAAGCTACACAACCTCTCGAGCTCTAAACTCACCTGTTTATTTTTACATTAAATCTGTTACACTTG